>NC_031799.1:14116160-14125424 GCF_001522545.3 Parus major
GGAAGGAAGGAAGGAAGGAAGGAAGGAAGGAAGGAAGGAAGGAAGGAAGGAAGGAAGGAAGGAAGGAAGGAAGGAAGGAAGGAAGGAAGGAAGGAAATCACAGTAGTAATGCAAAAACTGAAATATTATGCAGATGTTAGCAATAGAAGTATGAGTCTGTTTTAGAGTACAAAACAAAAAACAAAAAAAATGGATTTAATGGAATTTCTATTGTGAACCTAATGTTTTCATTTGCAAATGGTAAGAGTAGGATCTATTTGAGGTAGGTCAAACTGAAAGAGGTGTGTTTCACCTGTAAGCATCTACAGACCAGTAGGGAGAGGCCAGCACCCCAGAGGATAGTCCATGCAGTCTTAAAATATTTAAGATACATGGGAAATATGATGCAGATCCTGCAGGGAGGGCTTAGGACATGCCACATCCTGTGTTGTGGTTACTACCAAGGTTTGCCTAGGGGAGCACTCTGGGAAGTGTGAGCTATCAGCAAAGACCATGTGAGTTAGGACTGTTAGGAGTATGGACATTAAGATCAAAGCTGGAAGGTACTTTCACTTTACTGTTTCTCTGTAAGTGGCTGCTGAAATTAAGAAGGCAGCAATTTTGAGGAGTTTGGAATCTTATGTCCAAAAAATTGGCAATTGTCTGTCAGAAATTATGTATTGATTCTGCTACCACCATCCTTCTGACAATCTTGAGGCCACTTTTCTGTTATTGTTGAGCATTGATCTTTAAAACCTTTTCAAGATAAAAGCAGGAACATTGACTCTAGCTGACTCTTCAGCTCTTAGAAGTCCCTGCAAAACAAGAGTCTCCATACAATACCCTAGAAAAGACAGGGAACAAATCTGGCACCTGAATATCCATTCAAAATGATACTGAACTTCAGAAGGACCACACTGGGAGAGGCTGGAAAGAAAATGTGTTGTAGGACTTTACAGACTGAAATGCCAAAAGGCTTCCAACCACACAGGAGGATGAGACTAGATGGGAGACAGGAGTATTGCAGAATATTTGCAAGGCTTTGTGTCTTTTTAGAGTAAATGTATACTCATAAAATATTGTTTGTCAAATTTTATTCCTAAATTGTCTACTGTATTTCTCCAGAAGGTGCAAGATGCAGTATCTGTCACCTTGTAGATGATCTCTGTGGGATTCCACTTTGAGAAGCACTTCCAGAGAGTATATGGAGGGTCAGATTCTAACATTGTTCAGATAATGTTCATAAATTATACATCACTAGAGTGATGGATCATAATTAAAATTTTCTGTAACTCATCTCTCATTTGTGTGAATGTTATTGGCACATCCTAGTGATGCCGTGTAATTCCAGGGCTGAATTCACAAAAGGTCTCAGCAGTGGCGTGAATCAATCCTTCCAAAGGACACAAAATGTGAAACTTCTTCTGAAGAGTGAATCAAAGATGGAAAAAATGGTCCTGCATTCCTCTGGGATCAGATTCTGTCAGGGCATTAGGATCCTATCCAGAACAGAGTAAAACAGATACTTTAAATAATTTTAAACATTGAAATTACAGCATTTCAATAATTTAATCCTCATTGCTTATTCTGGTTCAACAACTTGATCCAGAAGCTTCACAGTGAAAATGTGATTTTTCTAAAATAAAATAGTGAAAAATGGCTTAGTTTTCAATGACAAATCTGGTGAGAAATGAAGAGAACTCTCTCCTCCCTGAATTTTAGAAACCATGCAGTGTAAAAGTCCCTAAGATCAAGGTGAGGTGTCAGCATTTTAGATGCATTTAGGAACAGGTTAATTCAATTTACTCCAGCAGCAGCAGCGAGGCTGTGAAGATCCCAGTACCTGTACAGAAGAGCTTTTGTGCCAGTCCAGCACCTTTGGGCTGCAGAGACAGTTTCTGATGGGGGTCAGTGCAGATCAGAGCAGATCAGCATGTTCCCATCCCAGGTGGTATAATGAGCCAGATCCAAAAATAATGTTTAAATGCTTGATTCAGTTCAGCTTTTCCCTTAAGTGACACAAATCCCGAGGATAATTTAACTTGCATGCATGAGTCCAATTAGATTAAAGGTGCTAGTGGTACTGCTAATTATCTTGCCAACAGCTATACCAATTGCCATTCAGGATGGTCCTTCTCTAATAGCAGGATTATTCTGTTAGGTTGTTTACTGCGGATCTCTTTCTCCATCCATACACTTTTGACAGGAAACAGATATTAACGTAAACCTATTAGAAATCTTTCATACATGTAAGACATCAATGCTTAGCTAGTATAATCTTGAATATTTTTAGCCACTTCTGTAAATGTGCAGAATAAATTGATCTGAAAACCTGGCTGAGTAGTTTGAGTTTTCTGGGGCTGAGTCTGTGTACCTCTGGGTTTAGTACCCCATCACAAAAAACATTTGAGTTCCAGATTTTTTGAAAGTGTCTGTCACTTAGTAATGGATCAGATTTTTCAAAAGAGTTCAAGTCCTCATGTAGGAGATGTTAATTTGCCTTTTGAATTATTTGACTCAAGAGATGAATTTTCAATTCACTGATTTTTCAGTGTTCCCTGCATTTTTTATAGATTCCATAGAGACGGAGTTCCACTACTGCTTTTCTTTCCAGATCCTCTCACTTGCAGACTTAACAAATATATTCAAGCAGCATTTTCATTTCTCTTCACATTTCCATTTGTTTCCATTTCTATCCCATTTAATTTTTTTTTCTATAGATCACTTACATTTAATGTGATTATAGTAATAAAATAGCTTTGCCTGGGAAGTTTAAATTATACATGAAGCCCATATAAGCTCAATCTCTTAAAAATACACATTTAAATAGAAGGAAATTGAATGCTGAATGCTAAGGATCAGTGATTTACAGTGAATTCTTGCTCCATGTGAAGTAGAATTGAACAGGTCATTCTCTATTCTCTTATTTTTGTTAAAAATGTAGCTTATAAAAATGATAATTAACTGCCTATTGGCAGGTAATGTCTTTTGCCTCAGTTGCACACTAAAAAGAATTTATAAGATTTCTAAATTAAAGACTTTAATCCCTTAATTTTTATTGCATTACTCTTGATAGAGAAGAAATATGTTTCTCCTTTGATTTCATTTTTAAATTAACCTGTAGAATTTTTGCTGTCTTGAGATCTCTTTATGGTAAATCCCAACC
This sequence comes from Parus major, assembly GCF_001522545.3. Lineage (NCBI taxonomy): Eukaryota > Metazoa > Chordata > Aves > Passeriformes > Paridae > Parus > Parus major. Next base: position 14,119,306 of record NC_031799.1, read on the forward strand.
AGCAATGTTTATCAAGAGTAAACCATTTTTTTGGTACCTTTTATATAACTTCATTTTTTCTATAATTGATAGAACCCTTACATAACACAATAATATGCTGCTTCAATAGTTTGTTTCAGGGATAAAAATCAAAGAGTTTTAAAATTCCCCTGAAAAAATTGAAGATGGTTTTAATCAGCTACCATGTGAAGTTCTGTGCTTCTGCTGAGTAGCTATTTTTTTGAAAGATGCAGATTAAGCATCGTTGAAACAACTTCTCATTTACAGTGTTACATCTCTCAGCGAATGCATCTGCTCTCCAGTCCCTCTGTGCACACACAGCCAGAAACACAAATACAAATAAAAAATTTGAAAGCAGAGATGGATGGTATTTGATCAGAGAAACAAATTATAAGCGAATCTAGGAGAGAGAGAAGGTAGTACTCAATGGGCCTGGTAAATCCTGATTTTGACTTTTTTAGATTAGAAAGAGCTGAAGACTGTTTTTGTTTTGGTTTGTTTTTTTGTGGTATTTTTTGTGTCCAGAACTCATTCTAGGGCACCATCTTCACTGGGTTCTTTTAAGTAATCAGATTATGTTGTTGTGCTTTTCTTTTAGTCTTGACATATCTTGCAAATAAGATTTATTTTCGTAGATTAAAACTTTCAGTCTCTAAGGAGAAATACTGCATCTAAAGGCAACATCTGCACTCTAAAGCACTGTTCACACATCTGCTGCTTAAGTGTGTTGTAAAAATCCAAGTTGACATGTTTTCAGAATCAAGAATATAAGGAAAAACATGCTTGGAGAGGCAGGAACATACCAGTATATGTACACGAGACAGAATACATACACTGTAGATGCATTTGAATATTAAACAAAATCAGAACTTTGAAAATTTCACTTTTCTCTTTAAATTCTGGAAAAGAAAAATAGTGTTTAACATGTCTAAAACTGGGTACTTTATGTATATTGTCTTCCTCTTCATGTTGGGAGAGAGAAATGACAAAAGAGGAAGAGAATAATCTGCCATTCAGCCTGGGTTATCAGGTTTGACCTGGACATCCTCAACCCACAGCTTGCTCTGAAACCTCTTTCCCTTGCTTTTCAGGTCTCTTTTGTATTACAGGGCTCTCTTTTATCTCCACAGAAGATCTCACTTTGGCTTTCCATGTATGTAGGATACTTTCCAAGGTGTGGCACACTGCAGGATGGGGCAGAGGTTTTCTGAAACACTATTTGAAAGTTTCCTTCCTCTGAATGAAATCATGTACCCAATGAAGTTCTAGTGGGGAGATGAGTTAATTTTCCAAACAAATAGTTACTATCAATAATGGCTGAGGTGTTCTAGCATGTTTATTGCTGTTGCCTAACTTGAACTTTGCAAAGTTACCCTGCAGCAGAGCCCTAAATGGTAGGTGGAGATTCTGTGTCTTTGAATGCAAATTATTAAATATGTTTACAACCACAACTTAAATGGGTGATTAGAGTGAAATGAGAAGTCACAAAGAACAACCATAATAAAAGAGGGTTATTTCCTTAATTCTTTACTGCTAAACACAGTTTGCAGAGGTTTCTTTTCCACGTTAAGCCCCAAAAATATTGAAAAATAAGTTCTGCTTCTTTTTCCTCTCCTGTCCCTCTCCTTCCTTCATTTGAGGTTCACTTCTGCTATATTAAAGATTCTAAAGCAAGACTAGCAGGTGTTTTTACTTGAGCTGTTACTTCAAAAGAAATATTGGTGTAGTGTTTTCAAACTGTCATTAAAAAATGTGGCTTGTCTCAGTTCCTCCCAAGCATTTAATAGACCATGTGTGATCATTTTCTTGTGGTATTCCTAGCATTCTGTCTGCAGTCTGCACATTTGAGACAGCTGTTTTCAACTTCTTTCTCTTTTAGAACATATTTTTGTGTGGCTGGCAGAAGGAAAATGATAAAATTTGGCTCAGGCCTTCATGACAACAGCTCCTTATGAGTGTGTTCTGTTCTGGTACTTTATAGCATAAATTGTTCTCACAAGACCTTAGGCAGGCAGATTTTAGAACTGGCTAATATCACTTCATCAGATTAATGCAAGGTGTTTTACATCTGCTGCTATGTTGCTGATAACACACATGTTGCTGAAATAATAACATCTGATCCAGAGATCTTGGAGTCCTAGATGGGCCTAGGAGGGTGGGTAACCAAAATAAGGAGCTACCTTTAAGAATGATCTTGCTACTCTGCAAAGCTTTGTAGTGCTGTGGGAAGGCAATGGAAAATGTAATCACCTAATCAATGTGAGCTCCCATATTTAAAAGCGAAGAACATACACTGTGGAACAGCACTGAAGAATGTAGAGGTCATAAATACAATGTGCAACACTGTGTAGGAATTCACCCTGACTGTCTTTTGGTACTAAACTATGAGGTTGCTCCTATTAAGCTACCCAGGAAGAACAAAAGGTGTTGAGAGAGGATTTCAGAGCTTGTATTAACATTGTGGTCACATGCCTGAGACTCTAGTCTATTATTCTGAGTTCTCCACCACTAATCAGTATGAACACTATCTCTTCTATCCATTAAATAGACCTCTTGGCTATTGGATTTTCATTCCCATGTGGACTGCAGAAGGCACTACATCTGGCAATTATTTTTCTGTTGCTTGTGTAAAGTTTTCATAATCTGGGACTTTTCCTAATTAATGGTTACACCAAGGCACTGATGTAGAAATAGTAGTAATTGCTGAGAGGGCTTAGCAGAAGACTCTTCATTTAAAGAAAACCTCATGTTCTTGAAAATGTCTTTCTTCATTTTTTAATAAAATCATCTGCATTACTATCATAGAAGTCCCATTATTGTACAGCACTGGAGTCTAAGGTTATTTTGGCAGAGGTAATACAGAAAATATAGATAAGTATGTAAGTCTAAATCTGCTGGGCTACACAGTTTACCCTAGCAATACTCTACAGCACTCCCCTATGGATATTTCATTCATTAGTGCCTTCCTAGTCCCTAGGGAATTATTTGAACAGCCAAGTTAAATGGATGTTTAAGAGCCACTATTTATGGCAGCACAGTGTAAAAGTCAGCTCCTTTTGCAAACTGAGCACTTCTGGCTATTTCAGATTGATCTCATCACTGGTCTTGTTTGAATATCTTAATTTTTTGCTTTTAGTGCACTATAACAAGGTTAGTTTCTGTCTAAATATAGCTAATGTCATAAATCCCCTTATCAAAGTGTTGACATCTATTCAGAATAGCCAACACATCTAAATACATTCAGCTGTGAATGTAAAGAGATTACCTATAGAGTACTTGATTCATCCCTGCATGGATACAAGTTCCACTGTCACCATCAAGAAGCTCATTGTGCCATTTATTACTATAATGGGCATGCAGCTAGAAGGAAAATGGGGGGGAGAGGGTATTACCATGTATAAAAAACGGCCAGCAATGTGATAGCAGATCCTCACTCCTAAAAAAATCCATCCAGAATCCACAGCCCCAAGTTACCACCCATTAGCTCTAAAAAGCTACATTTTTTGTTTTTATGACAATTAAATATCGACTGTTTGATTGCTTTATAACTCAATAGGAGCAATATCTTAACAAATGTAGGTTACTATTAGACAATAGATTATAATAGTTATGAGGGGAAAATCAAGGTTGATTTTACATTCCATTATTTTTTGTACTTAAGGTGTAAACAACTTGTGATGACTTATGAAGGTGAAAATGATGAAGATTTTTCTGAATCACTAACATGTGAGCTTCCAGTTTTAACAGATGTCAGGAATGCTCTAATGGCCTATGGGCTGTAGCTGAAATATATGAGAAAAACAATTACCATTTACAAAATATTTGGAAAAAAGGATAAAGTGACTGTCACCTGCATAGCATTCTCTTAAACATATGCAATGCCTTGTGGCAGCCTGCCTAGGGGCAGTCAAAGAGGTACCCCAAACCCCTTGTGACGGGCAGCCCAGGTGTTCTGATTGGGTTTGAGTCCCTGGGGGTTTCTCCCTTGGTGTGCTTCTACTGGTCCCTGAACTCCACCCTCAGGGGTGGAAACCCTCAAAAGTTCTGTCCCTCAAAACCCCCTGCTTTGGCTCTGTTTGGGGCTCTCTGTTCTGGACCTGAGTTGGTTCTAATGCTGAATAAATGGTTTCATGAATGGGAGCCCATCTCATTGGTGTTCCATGCTGGTCCCCAGAATCCTGCTGCTTCTCTGGACGAGATCCTGAGGTTGCAGACTGCAGTGTATGGTGAGAGAATGTGGGCATCCAGTGAAGCACCAGAACAGCAGGACCGGCTCCATGGACACCCTGTAAGTTCCCGGCTGATGGCTTGAGAGCCGGCGAGACCCCCGCATTAGAGAGGAGGACTCGAGAGTACCTGGCAGGAAGGACACATTGAGAGTGCCTCAGAGGCATGGGGGAAAAAGGGCTTACAGAGGAGGGGGAGCTGCGTCACCAGAACGTTGGGACAAACATCTAACTTCACCCAACGAGATGTATTATGGACGGTTTGTTTTTTGTTTTTTTTTTTATATATGGGAAGGACCTTTATGGATGATTATGGACAATATTAATATTATGGACGATTATGGACGGTATGGCTCTTTCTGTGGACTGTTTTTTGTCTTCTGTGAAGTTTCTCATTTTTTTTGGTGTATACCTCCCTGTACCTTCCCCTCTCCTATGTTCCTAAGGGCAGGACAAAGGGTGAAAAAAGCCAAGATGGCTCGGGGTTGCTGCCGACTCCCCGTCACCCCGGTGTCTCTCTGCCATCCCATCCCCTGTTTTCCTGAAGGCAGGCAAGGGACGGAGAACATCCAGAGTGATGTGGGTCTGCTGCCGTCTGCCCGCCGTTCCATGTCCTCCTTCACCCCCTGTCTTTCCATATTCCCCGTTCCCTGGCCGGGAAAATCCGTCCTGGCCTCCCCCCCCATCCCAAGATGGCGCCGGCCACGCGGTCTGGGATCCCTTGTTTCCCGCCTTGTTCCTTCCCCCAGTAACTCCTGTTTTGCTCCCACCCCTTTCTTTGGCTGTTCCACCCCTGGGGGCTCTGCCTCTGCCATCGTGGGCAACACCTCCTCTGGGGAACCCGAAACTGTAACCGAGCTCCAACAGCCAGCCTTTCACCAGGAACATCTAAAGTGGCGACACCCACATGAGAACCGAAGCTGGAGATCGAAGAACTCTGCCCCTCATGAGAGGAGGTCTGAGACCTGCACCCTTCCTGAAAGAAAATCCTAAAGTGGAAGAGACTGAACTAAAAAAACATTATATTTGTATTGAGTACCATCACTGTTTACCGAGATTTAAGTGTTTGTTTTTAATTTTGGGTTTTTTTGTTTGTTTGTTTGCTTAATGTGTTTTGTTATTGAGTTTTTAGTGTCCCACAAAGCAAAGTGGGTGCTCTGTGGAGGATGTGAGATTTTAAAGTGTATGTTTTGGAAACATTTTAAGCTCCTAATTAAAATTTGGGGAAAAAAATAAATAAATAAAAAAGGAGCAGATGTAGCCGTGTGCCTCAGGGGAGACAAAGAGTTACATTGTCCCACCCCAAACCCCTTGTGAAGAGCGGCCCAGGTGCTGTGATTGGGTTTGAGTCCCTGGGGGTTTCTCCCTTGCTGGTCCCTGACCCTGAACTCCACCCTCAGGGGTGGAAACCCTCGAAAGTTCTGTCCCTCAAAAACCCCTGCTGTGCCTCTGTTGGGGGCTCCTTGTTCTGGCTCAGAGTTTGTGCCCATGCTGAATAAATGGTTTCATGAACCAGGAGCCCATCTCGTTGGTGTTCCATGCTGGTCCCCAGAACCCTGCTGCTTCCCTGGACATGACCCTGAGGTTGCAGACTGCAATAATGCCTTTAGTTTTCTTCTGAAATAAATCAAGTGGAGCCAGTATGAGTCCCCTTTCATTTCAGAAAAATGGTGAGACAGAAACTTAGTGATGTTGAACAAGTTTATACAGTTTTTAATGTTAATGTATAGACAAACTTAAAGGACTTAAACTTTGCTGGGATTTGTTCCAACTGTCCCTAGTAAATACGAACTAGCTTTGATGTTGGCTTTGATATTGTGATAAACGGGCCAGGAGACCAGCTCCTTTTTAGAAAGGCCTTTATTAAGCAGCACAGCTCTGGGGTGGGGGCCC
>NC_031799.1:14125979-14379347 GCF_001522545.3 Parus major
GTTTACAAACAGCAACTGTAACATCTTATTCTTAACAATATCCTGGGACAGGGGTACAAGGTAAGTAAGGAGTTTACAAACAGCAACTGTAACATATTATTCTTAACAATATCCTGGGACAGGGGTACAAGGTAAGTAAGGAGTTTACAAACAGCAACTGTAACATATTATTCTTAACAATATCTTGCTGGGACTCACTACAAATATTATGTCAGGTTTACTTGCAATTGCAATACTTCTACAGTGAGTATTTCCCAAATGACACTCTGTGATCCTGTTCTGTATCTGGACTTTATTTATATATACACACGAACAGGTCAGGATTTCTGTTTTTGGCTGTGACTGTCAGTTGTCCTGCAGCTCTACAACAATTCCAGTAGAGCCACTGCTGGCAAAAGAAGAAAGTTTTGTAATGTTTGCTTCACATGAACTTGCCTTGGCCTGCCTGGAGCTTTCTTTGCCCATTCTTGTTTCAGCTATAACAACAACTTTTCTAATGCCTATATCTACTTTCTTTTACTTTCCTTCATCAGGTGTAGTCATGTTATAGTATGGATATTATAAAACAATATTGTCTGCACAGGATAAGAGATTTATGGGGCTGGAATGATAAACCATGGACAAAGAGAGGCCTTGAGAAGTGGGAGCAGAGGACATGATACATGATATGCATGATTCATGAGCTGGCACTGGAGACATTTTGACTATCACATCTCACCAGTGCTCAGGATAGGGTTGGGAGAGAGAACAAAGAATGAACGTGAGCAGGTACATGAAAAACACCGTAAAAAGTATAATGGAAGTAACATGAACTCACAAAACGATGAAGGGAAAGCAAAATGGAAAAAATATATGAGTGAAGTTAATAATTACCCAAGGTGTAATTATTACCCAAGGTGGGTGTCATCTACCAATGGACAGGACACCATCCATATCAACAGCACATGGCAAAGGACACAGGATGGTGATGACTAGCTGTACACTCCATTACCATCATCAAATGGTTGCTGTCCACATTAGGACTCTAAGAGGCAATGAAAGGGCTTGGAAAGGGTGAAAAAAGGCATAGACATCAGGAAAATATTATGTGCACACTGTATATGGATTTTAATTTCATTATTTTGGAACTTATTTTCTATAATAGTGTTTAGTTTTTCATTAAAATAGATCATCTCTAATAATATTTTGCTTATTATATTGTTAAGATTTCAATTATACAAACAATAAATAAATAGATTTATGTATTCAGTGTGTTTTCTATTTGTCCTTTATAATCCCATATTCTGACTTTTAAAATAGGCTAGAAGAATTGATATATGATTAGATGTGACATTGCATACTGAGCTGTCAAAATCTGAATAGGTTAACTTGGATGTTCTTGAGTAGTCAAATGGAAAATTAGGGTACATCCTAAGTATATTGAATTGTGACTGGCCACCAGGGGTACAAATCTGATCTTTGCAAAGCAGTTCATTCTTGGTTCAGTTAACCAAGTTAAAGCTTCAGTATGTGTGTTTGCAGATTTGATTTTCATGGTGAATGAGTCTTGAGTACTGTAAAATAGTGAGCTATTGTTTGTAGGACATGAAAACCTTGACAGCTTTCTAAATTCAGTCTGCTGTTTCAGTAAAGGTATTCACCGTATGGGTAATAGGCTTCTAATCTGGGGCTTTAGGATCTAAACTCAGAAAAAAATAATTCTGGAAAACAAGAGGACTGCAACACAAAGATCAGTGAAGCTGGGTGCCTTCCAAGTGATGGCATCATAAATTTAGTGTGTTGGTTGGTGAAGAAGGCAGAAATTCCTTGGTGCTGGGGATATGAGTCTGATGCGCAGCTGGAGGGTCTGAACAACCTGGAGGCACCACAATGACTCTGAAGGTATAAAATCTTCCTAGGAATTCAAATCAGACTGAGAGTTTTGTACCCACATGACGTGGGGATGGTGATAGTACATGCTGTTCAGAGCACAGTCCCTCCTCAGGAAGGAACAGGAGTAGACAGAGGCAGTGACTTGGAGTTGACCAGACCAGTTCAGAGCAGACAGGAGTTGTGTTAAAATGATGGGGAAACATCTTGAATTGGTGGGTTAATTTTTACAAGGATTATTCAGGGAATAATATACACATTTTTTTTGTACCAATGCTGTTTTCTTGGTCCTATTTTGGTTGGGATTTGGGTCTTTTTTAAAAAATAGATATTCCATACAGAATTTCCTCTGCAGTTAATTGCTAAATATAAACTTATTTTTGTACATTAATTTTCTAATACTTTGGAATTTACTGAGAAAAGTTAAATTCTGAGTTAAATTCTTATTCAACAAGAATGTAGTATTTATTTTTCAATTTAATTTATTGATTAGAAAGGTATTATTACTGTGTTCCTTTGGCTGCTTATCAATTTTGTTCCTTTAATTCCATGATTCAATTCCTTTTATATTAGAATAATTTTTATTTCATTCTTTTTTTTCACATAGAGTAATACGTGCATTATTAAAACTGTTGAATAGTCAAGACTGAACTCATTCTCCTTATTGAAAAATAATCTATTAATAACTCTACTAGAAAGAGAAAGTGAATCTCAAGTGAACATATTCCTTTTATTCATGTGTTAAATAAGATCTTGCTGAAACCTCAAATTTATGTCCATCAAGCTAACTAGAAACAGCAGAAGTGTGTGATTACAAAAAAATGAAGATTCACATTACAAGAGAAGATTTATACAAATTTCATAGAATATCAATAAAAGTAAAATTTATCCTCACTCACAAAGATATGTAAGTATCCTTATAACAAAAACAAGATTAAGCAATAGTAACAATTATATGCCCACCTCCTGATGGATTTTTGGTCATAGTGGGTACCTGGGGACCAGATTTAGTAAGAGATTTAAGTACCAAAGGAGCAATTAGGTAATGAGATCTGTCAAAGGTGCCCTGGTGCCAATGAAAGCACAGGCAAAGAGTAAAATTATTGGTGCATTAGTAATTAAGGTCTGTACCACTTTTATTCCATACTTTTCAGCCATTTGACAACTCCTATGAGCTTAAGTCTCTCAGCTTATTTATCACTAAAGCACCCTGTGTGGTTAAATACCTACTCACACAAAATTAATTATCACTTTGACCAAGGAGAGAGGCTACAGATATATTTTTAAGATAACACAGCTCTCTCACAGAGACATTGTTTTCCCTCTGCTGGAATGCATGTGTTTATGAATGCTAATGTAAGTAACTCCTAGGTGCAGGTAACCCACACGTGCACATAAGTGTTTGCATGGATCAGGCTGCGAGAGGCCCTGCCACTGCTCCCCATAGTTCAGCTGGGTGGAACCACCATTAGAAAAGAGCCACACACAGTTAGGGTGTGCATGTTGACACTTTCCAGTTACAGGTTCTATTTACCATTTTACTTTGGCAAGCCACAAGACAAATTTCTATCAGTGGGATCAAAGGAAATTGGACAGACATTTAATCTGTATGGTAATTTTATAGCAATATGTATAGTCAAACTTAGCTGAGACCTATTGTAATGATATTTTTTTCATCACAATTCAGTTTTCATGGTACCAGGCCCATTGGCAACAGGTGGGGTACACTTATCTCAAAGGGGAAAAATATCTTTTCTCAAGGGTAAGCCTCTTCTCCCAAGTAACAAGAGTTCCCTCAATTGCACCAGAGGTTTATATTAGATATTAGGAAAAATTTCTTCACAGAAAGCATTGTCAGGCACAATGAGAAGGCTGCCCAGGGTTGTGTAACCATTCCTAGAGCTACTTAGAAGACATGCAGATGTGACACTGTGTGACATGATTTAATGGTGGACTTGGCAGAGTTAAGAGATAGTGATCTCATAGGCCTTGTCCAATCTAAATGATTCTCTGATTTATGATTATGTGAAATTACTCATAGAACTTTATAGTTAATATACAACCACTAGGCTATTAGTTTTCTACCTAATTTTTAATGTGGAAAACCAAAACTGAAACACAAGATTTATGTTGAATGTGTTTAGATAATTTGCCTTCAAATTAAATTAACTTTGTAGAATTTTTTCCATCATCGTGATTGTCAGGGCTTTTTTTTTTTTTTTTTGCCATTCTGCAAGTCATGTGAAACAACTTTTGGCATTAAAGTGAATCTAAACATCCAAGCCAAGTGTAGAAGAGCATGGTGAAATCCAAATTATGCACACTCCAAAGTAAACTGATTGAAGGAAAAACGTACACCTGGATGCTGAAAGCTGGACCAGGTTACTGAGTTCAGAAAATGATGTCATCCCATTTCTGATACCTTAATCCATTTACTCCTTTAGTTTCCATTACTGATCCTGTCATACAGAGAAATGATCAAACCTACTTTCAATTTTCTTTTATCTCATTGAGATACTCTCAGCAACATTCAGTATAATTTAATAATACCTTCCTTAATTTAATTTCTTTAAACATACACAAAATTTTATACCTACAACGTAAGAGCAATGTCAAGTTTTGGACAAAATCAGGCTAAATGACATGGATTCTAAACCTTAATAGGTGGCAAGGAAAATTTTGCTTGTAAAAATTTCTACTGATTAATACTGACTTTATGTAGGCAGCAGCTTTTCCTTCTGAAGGATGTGTAAGTGCACATATATATTTTTTTATTTTATTTTTGCTAGTTTGAATAAATTCTGTTTATAAATTACACTTTTCAATTTAGTTATTGAAATTGTGAAGAAATCAGTTTGAAAAGGCAGTAGACCTAGTGAACAATGCTTTGATGATGAATGAAGTAGAATGACTTTACTTTGAGGGAACACTTTGCGTTTTGTGAGTTAAGTAGAAGAGAAAAGAAATCTCACGATGTGCAACAATGTACCTATTTGCTAGTTTGCACTATTTAGAGTAGTTAGGCAGAGAAATGGCAACTCTTTAACTCTGATAAGCCATTATGAGACAGCTCAAATTAACTTGTGTCCAAGGAAATGCGAATGAAATGTGAAATCACTGCAATATTGTATTCACCACATTCAAAATCTGATTTTAAGGTCCAAAAAGCTAGTGTATGATTAGTGCCACTAGGCTGCAGATTTTTCTAGGGTGGAAAAGTGCAAGTTATTGCAACATACTTTAAGTACTTACAGTACTTGGTAATGAGAAGTAGTGACTTTTTTACATGAGAAGTAATGTTTTTGAGAATCTGGACATACTACTTTTTCACACTTTATTTTTTATAACTATCATTTTGCACAATCTTAAACTTCAAACCCAAACCAGTGTGGGTTTAGAGCCATCATTATGAGACAGAGGAGTAATTCAGAAAAAATGGGTTTGCCGTGATATGAGAAGCATGGAGGCAGAGGAAGGAAAAGGAAAGACTTTTTGACAGGGTACTTCTAGAAAACCAATTATTAGTGTCATAATCCCCTCTTATTAAAAAGAAACCAACTAGCCTTTTTCTTAAAAATTAAGATTTTTGTGGATTTGGTTTTATGGAGGTTTTTATAACATATCATATCTAACATTGGAACGAGTTAATAGACTTCTAAAATAGGGTATTGATTTTTCAACTATTTCAACAGCTGTCTTGCATCTGACTAGTACTGTAGAGACTGAGCGTTTTTCTAACTTTTAGAAGCATTCTGAACACTATCTAAGAAGATAAACAAATCTTAAAGTCACCAAGAAGCTTATTTTGTGTAATCTTAGTAAACTCATCCAGAAAGTTCTAATTCATGCCTCTTAGCTGAATTATCTACAGGAAGATGTTTACTCAGCAGACAGAAAATTACTAGACCTAATAGGTGGAAGGCAAGCTTAGAAAAAGTGGTATTTTAAATGTGCATTTAGAAATATCCCTACATGTTTTAAGGTAGGAATCTGAAGTGTACCTCTACCTGGTAAAATCATAGTAGAAATTAATTTGTGAACAATCTGTATTGTCAATCAAAATGTAGTCTAAAAGGAACCTCTAACTCCTACTCACAGTGGAAATAATTCCAAAATTAGAGATGTTTGTTCATGGCCTTGTTCAGCTTAATTTTGAAGATCTCTGAGTATGGATGTTCCAATCTTTGAGAAACCTTTTGCATTGCTTGATGAAACTGAATTTCCTCCCTTGCTTGTGACCTTTGGCCACTGCTTGCCCTATTACTCTGCACCCTGGAGAAGAGTTTGCCTCTGCTTTTGCTGTAATTTCCCACCAGAACTTGGTAGGCTGCACTGAGATTCCCTCTCCTCCCCCTGCACCTCCTTACAAGTTACCTGATGGCCTCATTTTCACAACCACAAAAGCGGGTAATCCCTGCCACCACAAGGCTACTCTGCTGGCACATGGCATGGCAGGCACTGGAGATGGTAATTCAGCACTCTGAAGGGATTACAGGATTCCAGCAGACTTGAATTTAAAAATTGACCTGAATTAATAGCAACGGCATAAATTCAAAATCTTCTACAATTTAGTTGGAAAAGAACAGAATAATTTTTTTTTCCTGAAACTATTCCACAGAGTTTGCCTATCCAGAGTTGTCATGTGGTCACAGGGAGTATCTCCATTATTTCTGGTGGAATTAAAAGTTAAGGATTCAAAAGGTGCTCCTCACATCATCAAGTCAAATCCTCTTTTAGGGTTATAATCCCAGAAACACATTTAGTAGAGTTTCTTGTAAAATCTGGCTCAGACTTATGTTTCCGGTGCTTGCTCTAAGAAGTGGTTCCTCTACAGTGATGGTCAGAAAAAACTATTTTAATTCTCAGACTAGATGTATTCAGCTCAAGTTTATAACTATTCGTAACTGTGCCAGTGTTGCCTTTTAACTGTAATAGCTCTTTATCCTCCCCAGTAATAACAGTCCTGGTGTATTTATAGATACATCCCTTCTTAGCCTTTCATTTCCTGGTTTCAAAAACTGAAAATCACAGAGTGCAGCAGAGAATCTTTTCTAAAATGTTGTAGAACTGTATTAACCCGTCTTATGACTCCATCTGTTTAATGGTTCCCCTAGTGTCTCTCACCAGCTGCACTGCTTCCTTTTACCTCACTCATTAAACACCTGACCTTACCACTTGCTTTTTTACAATGTTGAGAGGTTTGATTTTGCCTCACATATGTTCTGAAAAGACTGTGACCACTGGAACAATAACACAGCAGTTTTATTTCACCCTCCTTTTCTCTTGGAAACTTCAAGTTACTCAAGTTTTGGGTGGGTTTTTTCCCCCCCTTGTCAGCTGCAAATAAAATAGATCTATGTGATAGATGAACAATAGAACAAAGGTGAGATGATCAAATGTGTTTCTATTGTTCCTGTGATGTAGATGATAACTATGAATCTTCCTGTCAGAGCTGTCATTAAATACTTGAGTGAAATTCTCAGGAATGCTTCTTGTACTGGAATTTGAGATGGAGAAGCAATTTCTTCACCCATAAAGTTATTGATCCTGATTTTAAAAGCAGTTTTTAATGTTTTAAACACTGTGAACCATTTCTCTTAGTAGAAAAACCTGAAAGGGCGGATATGCAAGTGAGAGTCACAGCATCACTAGAATAAATTACACAATATGGTGCAAAATCTATGGAACAGTTGTACAGAAATGTTCAACATGAGTTACAGAGAATTAATGATGTTTCCACAGCACGGATGCAAGAAGAAATCCCACCACCAAAAACTATGAGATGGAGAGAGTATCAGAAAAGGACTAAATTAGATATTCCTTACTAATTATTTGTATTAATCTTCCAAATTAGTTGAAAAACTGTTCTGTATGAAAAGCTGTGAAAAATGATTAATTTCTAGGAAAACAGAGTTTGAATTAAGATACAGAAAGTGTGATTCTCCAGCTACTTTCTGCTTTTTTTTTTTTGCAATGCTGATAGGATATGCACATTTTCTATTACACATAACGTTAAAGATAAGTATAATGAGGATGAAGACAGCAGCAAGCTTGAAGGGAGAGCACCATCATTACTGTTTAAATTAATTTTATGAATACATTTTCAAGTGACTTATTTACCTTTTCATTTCAGTATTTCTACTGGTATGAGGAATAGGCATATAAAGCAAGTTTCACTTTAAATGATGGCAAAGTTGTGTCTTAGTATTAATAGACATCTGATGAAGTACCAGTATTAAGTGTAAAGGATTAGTTTTTTGAAATGCAGCTTGTAGTTTTAAAAACATTAATTTGGGGGGAGGGTAATTTTTTCTGCATTTTTTTGAAGTTGGGTTTTTCACAGTGTCAATACTGGATTTTGTTTCTACTAAGCCTTAGCAGGTAATTCAAGGACACATTAATTAATCTCATCCTACAACATGTAGTCATGCCTGTTATCAGGAGAAAAAAGGGTTGTGGGTGTTTTTTAATATGCAAATTCCATGACTCCTCTGAAATTCATTTGTAAATGAACATTTTTCATTCAGACAAAATGGTTGAGGCTAAATTAAATAATATCAAGGACAAGGGATATCCTTACCTGACAAAGTCATGCACCCACTTAGAAATATAAATAGATCCAAATAGTCATCTATTGGATGTAGACTTAAATCTACATCATGTTTTCCTAGTTATACATTGTATATATATATACTGTGTGTCTCGCTGCACTTGCAGGAAAAGAATATTGGCTGGATATGAAGAACAGGGTCAATACTTCATTTGAAAAGGAAACTGTATCTGTTTTGACCAATTGAAGTATTGGTCCTTTAAACATATTTTTACAATTTCAAAGTCCTGCATGGAGTTTTACTAAAAAAATCTTTCTCATCTTCCCTGAAAATAAAAGATGGTGCTAAATGTTTACATAAGAAAGTATCTAACCCCCAGAGGAGCACACCTCTCAGGCTGATGAGAGGTTAAAAGCAAAAGTAATTAGCCTTTAGGATTATGGTTTCTATCATAAAGGAAACACATGCAAGTAACCTGTGTTACTTGCAGATACCTGAGACATGGAGATTTATTATTCTGAAGCCCCTGCTATGCACCCCTGCTTTTGTGAACATTTTGATATTAATGTTAGGAGAGGCTAGGATTTTGCCTTTTGTACAAGATACAACAAAAAACCTACCCAAACTCATGCTATTCTACCAAAAGCCAGCTTGTTTGTCCACCAAAGCTAGGTGCCAAAATAAAACCCTGCTAAGTTTTAGATTTCAGAAGTGACAGACATCTTTCCTTTGCCCCATCAAGTTTTCATGTTAAATTTCCTTGCTGGTGTTGAATCACACCTGCTTGTATCAACAAAACACATGGGCTACTCAACAGCTCACTAATATAAACTAATGAATACTGGTTTGCATGGAGCACAGCAAATGCAACCAACTAAAACCACCAGAGGTACTAGTGACTTTTAATTGAGCTAACAAGATTTATAACTTCCTTTTCCTAGATATTTGATTTAATCTTCACTGGTAGATCTTACAGAAATAATAGTCCAGCTGACACTGATTCTTCCCCTAAAGTAGCGAAAATGAAAGGTGTGAACCTAAACTCATAACTACTTAAGTTCTTCCCTTGCATTTTCATTGTATGACTTCAACTACTATATCACTATATTTTTATTTCTAAATGTGAATATAAGCACATTGCTCCTCACCTCAAAATACGTAGTTTTAAGATCAAAAATGATATATGGAACTATTAGCAATGTAAAAATATGACCTGTACTTTTGAAATATAGATTTTTTTTTTCCCTTCTTTCTTGTAAGAAATAAGCTTTGCAGCATTTCTGCTCTACATGTTAATATCTTACAGAAAGGCAATGTATGTCCTCTAGACGAATTCACTGGCCATCAGACTGCAGAGACATTATGGTTTGCCTTGCTTTCCCTTGATACAGATCTTTTCCTCTGCAGGTAATCACCCAATCCATTGTCATGGTGTAAGAAGACAGGCAGCCACCTTCATACTTATTTTGAAATAAAACATATTGGCTCTGTTCTTCAGAAAGAATTGTTCAAGATTACAGCTTTAACATTAAACTGTAGGCTGGAGGGTCCCAAAAAGGTAGAGGCACATCTGATAGTTCCGTGTCAAACATCCCAGCTCCACAGAGATGGGATTTTTCAAAACAGAATTTCCTCAGTGTTTCTTGTTCTTCAGTACAGGGTCCACTCTTGCTGAATAGCTCCTTTCTGAAGTGTCTGATGTTCCTGGGCCCTGAGATGCATCCTAAGGCTGAACAATGAAAAACTAATAAAAGGTGGGTTTACTTTTTTAGATTTCCCTTTAGCTTATGGAAACAATCTGCTACCTGTAGAGGGGATCGTGATAACAGTGCAGGCATCAAACCCTCTGTGTCATGACCATAGTGGTGGAGCCCTAAGGATGATGGAGATGAAAAACTCTTTTTTGTTTATTATGATGGGTACGTTAATTTCAAATGCAATTAATACTGGATTAGTCAGCTCATACCCTTAGACAAGTTTTGTGTTGCTTTATATTATGTTATCTATTAAATTTTCATCATTCCTGAGGGCATTTAAGTAGCATTTCTCTTCAGTTCCAACCCTTAGGCTGATTCTGAAAAACCTAAATTAATTTTCATATTAGCACATATTTATAATAAAATTAATTTTGATACTACTCTTTCACAAATTCTTAATTTTATCTTAGTACATTATTGTTCCTTTTTTCCTAAACATCAGTCACAGACTTAAATTTCCCATATTATCAGTTTTTACAGAATATACAGCAGAAGTCCTTGGGAGAAAATACCTAGGAAGGAATATATCAGATATTTCAGGTTCAAATGGAAACTAATGCCCTGATAGTCCAAGTAATATTTTTTTACTTTATAAAGAGAGGACATCATTCACTGATCATCATAGTATGTCTGGAGAAAAGCCCATTGCAATTTATCACAGACTGCCAAAAGCAGAAAATGTATTTTAGACACTAAAACAGCTGCATTTATGTCTAGAGGGGGCCAGATAAAAAAGACTTTTCACAGAAGAGATTTATAGAGATTGTGTTAGCTAAATGTTCAGGTCTGATCAAAATTAGTCCTGCACTTGCTGCTGGACACAATATTTTGCTCTGTCTACTATGATTTTCCCACAGGTACTCCATGTATTCGTGGTGAATGCTGGCCCATAAAACACAATCCTGGTCAGGGGCAGACACAGAGGCAGCCCAGGGTCTCCTGAGCCAGCAGTGGTGGCTCAGCCTTGCATGCTTTATTCTTTGTCTTAGGAGTATGTGTTCTGAATAGCTAAAGCCAAGAAATTTCAGGGTAAAATCTGTAGGCCACAGAAAGACAGCCTTACCATATTGAAACTGATAAAACAGTGGTAATCTATTTTCTAGGTCGCTTGCTACTTATTACTAAGTAATAGTAATACTAAGTACTAAAACTAAGTACTAGCAATACTAGTAAACACTAGCAATAATAGTAATACTAAGTACTATTGCTTTATATATAAAAGTATTTAGTACTTAGGTGCTCTAAAATATGCAGCTTTTTTTTTGGGGGGGGATGTGGGGGGGTGTGTTTTTTGACCATAAAAAACATAAAAATTTTGTATTTGTGGCTCACAGCAGTCTAAGTGGCTTGCAAGTCAAGGACATTAAAATAATTTTTCAGTTTTCTGTGTCCAGTCAACTGAGAAAATGATGCTCTGGAGCCCTTCAGTTCCTGTCTAGTCTGAAAACACTACATACAAGGAAGAAGAAATTAATTCCACTCCAGAAAACCCCTGGTCTGACTGTTTTCTACTTTCTGCCAATAGCATCTTTATTTAAAGCAAAACAAACAACACCCTTAGTAAATGAAAGGCATACATACATTAACAATAACAGATATTCAGCAAAAATCCTGAATTAAAATGCAGTAGATGTGCATTGTATAATGTACTGGATGTGCATATACATACTTCTCTTAAATAGAGAATATAATTCTGCTGGTTTTATATAATTTATGTATTAATAATGGTAATGAAAAGATGGAAGTAAGGGAAATCATATTGGAAGAAACTCTAATATATGCATGTAGCTTTGCTTGGCAGACTTACAAAGGGTTGTACTGACTTTGCAATAGTTATATGCATAAGCTCTTCAGGGACCTTGATCCTGAATTGCTCCACACCGACATAAAATTGTTACAGACACGAACTGTCACAGTGGAGCTCTCTATAAGAAAAGTCAAATAGGGATACACAAGTTATGTCTCAACTTTCTTGAAATTTACTTTCAATTTTTATGAGCAGCAAAGGTAGACTAGATATTCATTATCACAGGGAAGTATAGAGCAACTGATCATAGAAGATCAAATGATCTAAGAGCAACATACACTTTGTAGTAGCTTTATTCATGTTTTCTTTTTCTAGAACTAAACAGCAGATGTTCCAATTAATGTGATTTACTTTTTTCCCCCTTTTGTTGTTACACCTTTTGAATCTTTTCTGGAACCAGAATTTTTTTTCCTTGAATCTTTCTGGAAACAGAAATTATATAATATAAACATATTATATGAAGTGTAATCAACAGCAAAGTTAAACTGAGGAAAGAAAATATTGCAAATATTTTAGTTATTTTAGTGAGAAAAAGAATGGTGATTACATGGCCATAAATGCCATGAATTCCATTGCTACTGAATGAAGCAAATACCACTGTGTAGTTTACTTATATGCTGTCAGACCTTAAGTCTGCAAAATGAGACATCTCTCTTTCCCTGCCTTTCAAATGAGTAAAAACTGGTCTCCTATACCTTACAGGAAGTCTTCCAGGAGTTTAACTTCCAGATGGAGGGAAAAAGGTGTAAAATAAAAAATTTAGCCTACTTTGAAAACCTGCCTCTCTATATAGACGGAGAACAGGTGACTAGAGTTATGGATTCTGAAGCTCAAAGGATCATTAGATATTAGCCTGGCTTTCTGTATACTACAGGTGTTCTTTTTTTTTTTTGTGTATAACTATTTCTTTTTTACTGTATTTTTGTGTTGTCATTGAAAAAATATTCTTTGTGTTCACTGGTTGCTTTAATAATCATTCATTTGCACTCCTGCAATTTTTCTCTTTGAATTTACTAAATTTAGTAAATTAAAAAAATTAAATTGATATTTAAAAATAAATTAAATTTAAAATTAATTTAAAATAAATTTAAATTTACTAAATTTACTAAAACTTACATGTTTAGCTTACTTGAGACCTGCAGTAATGTGAGGCTAAAGAGGTTCCTTTATCCTCTTAATGGTAATTGCCTTTTTAAACCCAGAATTTCCGAGGCAAATAAAAACAATTTTAGTGCCATATTTTTTCCTGTGTTATGAAGAAACTATTTTCTAGCAGAGACTTAAAATCTCTTACAAATTCTGTTAGAAATATTACACTTTGATTCTTGTTTTTATTAACAATTTCTTTCCAAGATCTGTAAATTACCTATTTTTTTCATTAAATGTGCAGAACTTTTAGCTGTGATATTATCTTATAATTTATAAGTCTTCAGTACATTGTATCTACGTTTATTGTCCTGATTTTTTGTCTCTTTAAAGAATTAGTTTTTTTTTGTAAAAAATATGATCTTAATTGACATTAATCACACCCTTCGCCTTTAATTCTTTATTAAATGAATCCTCTACCAGCTCTTCTGTTTATTTTGTCTGTGACAAATTTCACTTGACTAACCAGTAGGATCATCCTGTTGAATCATGGTAAACTAAGCATTATGCCAATCTTGGCATTTCCACTACCTTAAAGAAAAGGGGGGAGAAAAAAAATAAAAAAAAAAGAAAAAGATGTGTGGATTTACAGGTTTATTCCTATTAATGCAATTTAGCATACTCCCTAATTGCTAATCACAGAAAGGCTTCAGAAGGTACTCCTTCTGGGAACAGCTTAAATTTCATTAGTATTTTCAAGGAAAAGTACCTAGAGTTGTTTATTCATTTTTTAACCACCAATTCATTAACAAATAATAAATTGACAAGTCAATGAAAGCCTCTTACAACAGCACTGTAATTGCCTGTTTGTTTCATATTCTTGGCAATACAGGCAGTATAATCCCAGTTGTTTGAAGCATGAAAAGGTTTGATCTTTGCAAGCTCCCCCATTAGGAGTCTGAGAGCCGTGAGTGTGGAGCGGTGACATTTATAACTCTGTGTAGTGGCTATTGATTATTCTCGTATTTATGAGTTCATACAGGAGCAGATGTTAGTTGACATTTTTTGTTTAATCTCACAGACGTGCTGAAATTGCCCTTGGAGATTTGGGTGAATATGGAGAGGCATGTTACTATCAAAAACAGACACCACATGGAAACAAGCCAAGATTTTCAGTCTCAGAGAAGCATAGAAGAATCTGGGGCAATTTCTGATCAATCCAAGCTCATCACTACAAGAACTTTTAGGAATCTTGCTCTACTGTGTAAAGCCAAGGGCTTACCTTACTTGGTATCTAATTGCAGGTCTAGCTCATTGAGCTCATGAAATAAAAGGTGAAAAATAATCTGTTTTTCACAAAGAAATATTTCTATTTTTTCACATATACACTGAGAAAAACACTAATGCTCCATCTAGACTCTAATCTCATATATGGCCTTCAGTATGCTCCTCAGAGCCTCCCATCAGCATGCCAACTCATAAAGCCCACACATCTTCCAAATGGATTTGAGGTTTTTAATAAATCATTAGTCTAAATATTACATTTTACATGCCACTGGTTACACCTGGCCTTTTGTAGTTACTGAATGATTCATGGGCTGTTTGGAAGAACACACATATGCACACAAATATTTATAACTCTATGTTTTGTTAAGAAAGGTTGTTGACCTCCTTCAAGAAATTTAAATGCTTTGTGCTGACTTTCGAATTCTGTTGGTTGTTTAAGGTACAATCAAGGCTTGAGTGGGATTTGAGATGGAGGCCGTGATCACCCAGTTGCAAAACTGAGCTTCTTGCCCTTTGGTGGTAACCTCTGTGTGTATACTATCTAACTGCAAGCTCTAATCACGAAATTCCAGGAGTCTGTGGTGTATAACCTGTGGTGTTGGAGGAAGAGGCATATGGTTTCTGAGACCAGGATCTAAGGAGATACACCTTTTTCCTGACCATTTTGAAGACAGAGTGTTGAGGTCTCAAACAGTACAGTCACTGTCTTGTAATAGATTTCTGGGTGGCTTCTCATGCTAGTATTGTCATTTAAGTCCACAGCATCACTAGGCAGCCTGATGCTTTAAAGCCATCCCTGTTTACCATATTTTGGAACAACATGGTCTTCATGTCTGCATGAGTTCTTCAGTGAGGTCTTCATGACTCTATTGAGTTTTTACGAAATGCTTTCAACACTGTTCCTCAACAAGGGTAATAAACTTACTTATATATTGTCATCATCTTACAGTTCTTGATGTTTGCAGAGCTATTCATTCACACACAATTTGCATGAAGCTGGGAGACAGTGACAGGTCTGTGTAAAGAAATACAGGCTTTCACCACAGATCACTTGACTTGAGAGAACAAAATTCGCAGGAAGCAGCACACACACCACATATCCCACAATTTAGTGACAAAGTTCTAGATTCACTGGGCAAACTCCATCTTTACAGGTGAGTTTTGCAAAGAAAAACTTTCAGGTTTCCTGGATTTTTGAAGCAGTTGAGGGAAGAAAGTTTTCTGTCTTGCTTCTTGCATGTTTACCTGTTGTACTTGTGTGTTTACCTGTGTTCCAAATAACTTCATATTCCCATCTTTTGCTAGTTTTTAAAAAATGTATTAAAATAAATATTCACATGCTGTGCATAAGGTCTCGACCTGAATATTCAGACTGCTATCTCCTTTCTGGGATACAGCATTGTGTAAGCTAACACACAAACACAGCCTTCTGGCATGATGACAATAATATCTGTGTGTCTTACTAAAAAAATAAAAGCAGAAGTTAAAAAACATAATTATACTAAATACCAATTCGTAAAGTCTTAAGGAGCTTGTGGTTTAAGCCAAGAAACATTTCACTGCAGCATATCTCTGCCTTATTAGAAAATAGGCCTGATGGACTGAAAGGCAGTATTTTGGAGTTGTGATCAACCCCTCTGCTCTGCTTGTAATGCTAAAGATTTCATTCTGTGTAGCTCTGGGTTTGAGTAAATCATAGTTGTATTTCTTAAGGGAAAGGTACTTTTCGTAATTGCACATTGTAACCTTTATACTTTCCTTTAGTTGGAAGGAAAGCTTCCTTCCAAGACAAAATCCATTTTTGTTTCTTCCTTAAAGGAGTAAAGCAGGAGAATAAGCCCTGATTTTTCTGTATCTGTTGCTGCCCAACTCTGTTTTTCCTTTGGTTAGCTCATTGATTCTCCTAGACCACAAGTTTTTTAGACCCAAACACAGAGCAACTTCAGTCAGAATTTTTACTTAAATGTTTGATCTCTTATTAAACTTGACAAGTTTGCTAGAGCAAGGCCACAAGCAAGAGAAGGAAATCTAGC
The DNA here is from genome assembly GCF_001522545.3 of Parus major. Taxonomy (NCBI): domain Eukaryota; kingdom Metazoa; phylum Chordata; class Aves; order Passeriformes; family Paridae; genus Parus; species Parus major. The sequence continues at coordinate 14,142,370 of NC_031799.1, forward strand.
AAGAGTTAAAATTATATATATCTGTTACATCTGAGTGAAAGGCAAAATTCCATTGGTATGCAGTACTTATAAATGCTGCCAATCAGCTAAGGGCATTTTTTCAGATCTGCTTGCAACATAGCAAGGAGTTTCTTATTAATAAGAAAGTGAGGCCAAATACCTGTATCTGTTTTGATCTGTGGATGATTTCCAGGACTTCTTCTTCCTCTTTGTGCTCCATGAAAATAACATGCTTATAACAGTAATAATCACTTATTTTACCAGGTACAAAGCTAATGTTCATTGAACGAGTGGAGATTCTTATGTTAAATACAGCTTGTTCCTGGGCAAGCAACCTCAGTAATGCTGGCATGTATTCAGCCTTCTGGAAATAATATTTTGAGTCCTGGCTGATGTTAAACTAAGTAAGATGGACAGATAAACCTTCATCTCACTTCATGGCCTTGTCTGAAATATGCCGGCTTTACCCAGAGATTTAAATGATATGAAATTTGGACTAGGAAAATGTAAATGCCTTATGACTAAACAGAAGTAGTTTTATCTGAATTAGAAAAAGAAAAAAAAGAAGAAAAGAGGAGACTAGCTGAGACTTTCACTTTATTTAGATGGAGAAAGTCCATCTACCCATCTGTATTTCAGGAAATACCCATGGAGTACTAGAAAGGAGAAAGCAAAATAAGGGAGTCTTCCTGACAGTCTGATACAAAGCTTTAAGAAACATGGGCTGGGTCACACAGATTGTTTGAGAATTGTGAGGTATTCACCACTGGTAGAAAAGTATCATTAGGAATAACATGACACATTCAGGTCTTTGTTATGTTTCTTAGTTTGATCAACTCCTGTGTGAGATAGAGGCAGAAATGAGAAGCCAGTGATGTGTGTGTGCTCCCTCACTGCCCTAAAATAAATGTGTATCACTTAATGCTCTCAGACTACATTTGTTCTTACCTGGATTCCTGGCTTCAAAGTTTCCCTGTTAATTCTGCCTGATACCTCATATACCAACAGAATAGATTGCTGTCTGTTTTCCATTCATTTTGATGCTCATGCCATCAGCTTACTAAAAAAGAAATCTCTAAATGGTTATATTGATTTGCTTAATCACATTGAAAAGAATATCTCCTTTAGTCCTATGAAAAATAAAACTGTTGTGAAAAAGTGTGCTACATTTCTGTCAGATAGTGAAAGCTGGTCTGACACAGTTGTGCAGTTTTTAAATGCAGAATTTGCTGCAGGCTTATAGAAATAAGTATTAGATCCACAGTAAAATTTGACAGGGGTGTGTGAGTGGGTGTTTCATCTTTGTTTTTTAATCTTTGTGATTTGTATGCGTAAACATTACGAGAAACATTAATTGCTAGTAAGAGGCTGACATTAATTACAATAGCTGTGCTGAAGACACTGGACTTTGGCTGATGTGCACCAGGCAGAATCTAACTTTCAGAAGCTTTCCACTCAGCAAGGATCCTTTTATTTCTGTCATACTTCTGTGCATTTCATCATACCACATCCACAAGGATGTATCCTTTCAAAAGCTGTCAGCACTTTCTGAACACTTGCTGTTTATTCTTTCAAAAGTTGCAAGGGAGGGGAGGAAAAATAAAGCCAGCTGATTTATAGGCTTATTTTCCCCCCAGATGACATCTCTTTACCCTATATCAGAGCACTGTTAGTTTTCTAACGGATTTTGGAAAGGTCAGGATTATGCATTAAAAAACTAATTTTCTATTTCACAGAATAATCACATAAGGTATTCTATTTCTGTTCTAAGTAGTCTAACAGAACATGGTGAATTTGGTGCTAGAAAAGTCACAACTTCTTTAAAGATTTAGGTTCTTACCTCTTTGGGGCACAATGTTCACGTCCTTCCTGTTCCTCATGTTCTTCAGTGTTTATGTTCATGTGCCCTGTTTGTACTCACACAGCAGTTCCAGGCAGGAGGAGAATGTTCCTGAGCCAGAGTAGGGAACAGAAGAAGCCAGAAGTGGACTTTGCCTGAAAGCTGTTGTAAAAAAACCTGTGCTTTGGCTGTTATGGTTATTAATTAGTACATCTACTGCAGTGTACTAAAGTGGCTTGGCTTGAAAACATCATCGTTTGTAGACACATCACCTGATAAAAAAAAAAAATACTTTATGCCTCATTGTCCATGTGCCTGCTATGGTTAATATTCAGCTCATACAGTTTTTCCATTGTGAATAATGGAGCTCATGGAAAAATTTTTTGCAGGTGTCTGTTGAAGTATTCTTGCTTCATTACTTAGAAAATATTATCAGCTACAATAAAATTCAGATAGTTTTCTCAAGATAGAAAGATCCAGAAGACACATTTATAATACTGAGTGCTTTATGATATATCAATGGAGAATATTTATTAAATGCTTTAAATTTTCTTGCTCCATTACTTCATTTGCCTTTTATTTAATTAGGATTAAAATGCTATAAGTAGGTTTAAGTGGTTATAACATAGGTCCCTGAAGTTTTCCAATCAGTCTGGGGTTCTACAATACATACCACACAACATCTTTGCATATGTAGGGCAATTTAGAGCTGTACAGCAAAATACTGTAGTTTTAAGAGTGCCATGGATAGCTTTTACTGTGCATCCCTGAGAGACACAATTATATACTACTATCTACTGTCTGCCACAAGGCTGTGCTCTCACTTGCACTTTTGCTAGACCTATGCTCACCTGCATGCTCACAAGCAAAGTTCTGCTTAAACTCTGAAGAGGTCAATGAATACAATTAAATTACATTCTAAAAAAAAAAATAATTTCTCATTCTGTTCTTGGGTTGTACATGATTACTTCTTTTTATGGCATAAAGAATTTTTAAAGACTAGAAAACTTGTCTTCTCTTGTCTTCTCGTGTCTTCTCTTGTCTTTTCACTGCTTCAACAGCAGGTATTAGCCATCACAAGGTAACTTCAATACATCAGGATTTAATTTAAATGTAAGTAGTCAAATGAAACCTAGCAATGAGGTGATGACCCATAGTGATAAAAAAGATAATTAGAATTACCACTTTTCTGGCATGAGAAGAGCCATGCAGTGACATATATCAGATACTTGGGAATATGTCTAGGCATTTCCATTAATTTTGCCTTAATTTTCACTTTGAATTCAGAAAAACTCAGCTATGAATGTTTCTGTAGAAATTAAATGCCTATGCTACCTAACCTGTCATGCTGGATTCCTTTATAGGGTACAGTTATATTCTGCATTTATATCAGTGAGCACTGGAAAATGAAGTGTAAGAACAGATCAGAAATGCCATTGTCAACACTCTAAAGTCTATTTCTGAACAACTCCTTGGTAGTACACGTTTTACATGGTGCACCCTCACACTACTTCTCTGAACTATTTTCTACCTCTGTGTGATGCTTACATTTGCATTTGTGCTGCTATGGCGTGAACTGGACTGAAGACTTGATCCAGATCCAGAGTAAATATGAACATCCATCATTTATCTTATGTATTATTAAATATTAAACCACACTCTCACATAAGTAATAAAATGGGACTATGTGATCAAAACGTGTTATATTATAGGAATAAATTCCAGCAAGAGTTAAAAATATGCATGTCCTTTGCTTGCCCATATATCCTTCCCATCATCCTGTAATTTGTGCCTGAAAGTGTGGTGAAAGTTCAGGCTGACATAGCTCATGCAGCAGGAGTAATGTCCTGGCTGAGAGAGGGAGATATTCCCTTTAATTTTCCCTCTGGATTTGATTTTTGATAACATGAGCTTCTGAATGAATGGTTAGTCCTAGCTCTCTCCGGGGCCTGGTTCATTTCCAGTTGAACATATTATGCAGGGTAGGAAATTTAAGGGCTAAATCTTGGCAACAGCTCAGTCCTAATAGTTTGGATTTCAGTGCCTTGAGGAAAGGATGTAGCTTAAAAAATAGCTCTGGAAACAAGCAATTTTCCTTCTGAGAATAGCTCACAATATTTACTGGGGCCCAGTGCTTAAATTCTCACACATTTGCAGCATCTGTCTTTAATCAGCTGGTGGAACAGTTGATCCAAAGACATCACGACTTGTGGTTCCCGGGCCATAATGACTTAAATCCTTATTATGAACAAGAGTGCAATCTGGTTTTCATTAAATTCTTTGTAATGAGGATGGCCGAGTTGGTGGACCTAAGCAGGCAGTTCCTGTTTCACAAATCAGACACCCTGTGACTCTGCCCTTCTGCTGCTCTGCTTGGTGGCTCAGAAGAGCAGAGTACAGAGGTGGGTGTCCTCAGCCATCCTACAAGCCTTTGGAGCATCTCTGAAGCCATTCACATTCTCATTGCATCAGGAACAACTGCTTCCTCACAGCATGTCTCCTGCATCTAAACATGACACCTGGTTCTGCCAGTACCCACCCTAAATCAGGGTTTCTGGAGGATGGAAAGCCCCTGTATTTCACCACATTTGCCTCATGATATTATTTGGAGCAAAACTATAGAAGCAGTGTAAGCTCATAAAGATATTTTGGGGAAGGTGCTGTGCCTGTAGCATGCTCATGCTGGTTGGAAGTTAGGGGCCAAGGGACAGGTGTCCCTAGATATGCAAAACATCCCAGATCTCTTGTTTGAAAAGTCTTACTGTGATTTTTCTAACATCGATGTCATGAAACCTTCAAATATTACTACATATAATTAATAGCAAACTTAGATTCTAAGATTACCATTCAGCTTCCTGAAATGCCATAAGTGCCATCCGAGGGAATATTTCCAATGGAGTAAAACTAACTGGTGAAACCTACCAACAATAAAAATTTAACTACTTTCCTTTCAACAGGAAAACTTAAACTACTAGTCTAGGATCATGTTATAATGTAAGGATGTATGCTTAAAGAACAAAGAAGATTGTTTCTCCTGTAAGCATGCATCTTTTTTTTTTCCCTCTAATATGCCGCTAGAGTCTTTGCAAAGTATTTTTATTTAATTCATACATAACATTAATTTTTCAAAAATTTTTCAAGCTTACCATCAAAATGTTCTTTTTCTTTTAAATTGCTTACATCATTTCTTAGATTAAAACATTGCAAAGACTTCACAATAATATTTTTTCTGGTGTTATGAAACTTTCCTATGCAATTATCTATTTCCTTAATAAATGAGGTTTTTGTTCCATAGCATATTTGTACCTCAGCCAGGTCTCACTGCTCCCATTGTTCTTCAGACTAAGGATGCTTACAACAAAGAATAAAAATCCCTTTGCCCTTCCCACAAAGAAAAAGCCAAACAATTCTGGGACACGAGTCACCTCCTACATCCACAGGAGATATTACATGACTAGAGGACTCAAAAGTTTAGGATGAATACATCAGAGAGCATTCATGATTTTAAATCAAGCCAGTAACCTCACATTAGTGTTCCTTACATACTGCCATAGTATCCATGCAGGCCTGGGCAGCCAGAAATGTGCTGTTAGGGATTCCCCACATCCCCAGAGGTTACTGTCCCCTCAACATGCCTATTACCTCACAGACTCCTGCCAGCCAGGAGCTGCTGTGCTGTAGGTCCACCCTACAGGCTCCTATGGGATCAGAACCAATTTAAACACTAGTTTAGAGCAGCCCTGTATTTTTGCCATTTCTGTGGAGGCAAATGGAGAGGTTTAGGACCAAGGAATGCGAGCTGCCTTGTTGTCTCTTATTTAGCTGTACCCAGCACAGGCCAGGCACTTCAGGTCAATGATGAAGCACACAAGGTAATCTGAGTTGAAGTCAAACAAACCTCTCTAAAATCTTTTCATTATAGTTTGCTCTCTACTCATACCAATGCTAGCAGTACTTTCCAGTCTTGCTGTAAAGCTGTCTTAGTCAAAGGGCTGACCAGAGGGGAAGAGGAAAGCAAATCACTTAGAAGACAGAGATCAAATCTTAAGATTTTTTTCCGGCAGACTGCCAAATGCAGTGATAAATAATCATTTTCTATCTATGTAAAAAAAAAAAAAGAAAAAAAAAAGCTTCCAAAGTGGAACAGATTTGGTTTGTAAGCTATAATAGGCCTATGTATTTTGTTGACCAACATACTCCTGTTATGCCAACCAGAAAAAGGTTACAGAATAATGCTAAAACAGAATTTTGGTGCAATTAGTCAATCACTTTTAAACACAACTGTCTTAACTGAAAAAAACAAACAGCGACACCATCTGTAGTCACCCTGAGCTTGAAGGAATTTTAGCAAAATGCTTCGATTGGCAGAAAATATTAAAAATTAAATTATCTCTTCTTACTGTGTTTGTTACAGGTATCCTATATATAGATCAATTCATATATGCCATTGGACTGTTGTGTATCTATATCTAAATATTGGTAGTATCCCTATCTCTATCTAAATATCTATATAATGTAATATATATGCATATAGCTTTAGCTATCTCCCATATTTCTATAGTATAGAGAAGTGCTATATATTTGTGTTAGAATTTACTCATTACTAGCTTTGGCACATTTTAACATGCTGCATAAATGGGATACTGTGATAGATTAGCATTTAAGAAAACAAAGAGAAACACCTAAGGAAGTTAAAACCACTGGAGGCTGATGGGAGTTTGTCTCCTAGCCAACAGCTCGCCATTTCTAAGAATTGACAGCAGTTTTAACCATTGAAAAGTGAGATCAACCTGTGAACACCACCTTAAGACCTAAGCCTGGGAATTTCTTTGTCTCTTTGTTCCCTGGCAGTGAAAGGTAACAGAGCTCCAGCTGCCCTCCCGTTCCCTGCCTGGCCATGCGGCCCGGGCAGGGGCTGGGCTGGGCCCAGCGGCTCCCGGCCGGGAGATGGGGCCTGCGGGGCTTGTCCCGGGCTCTGGCCGGGCCAGGCCGGTCCCCGGCTCAGCTGCAGTTTCTGCTGTGACTGAATTCACCAGAGACTGCCGAGTAAAGAAAGGAAAAAGCTCCTGACCTGCGGCGGGCTGAGACAGTGACCACACTCTCCAGAGCAGCCATGGAGAATCTCCCATCGCAGACAACTCCAGCTGCTGCTCCGGCACAGATCACAGAACCATCTACAAAGCCTGGGCAAGATTTTAGCCTTTTCATTACCCAGATGAGACTTGCAGATTAATCCTTTCTTTTTCCAGAGAGAGCAAGAGGAAGAGAGGGAGCAATCCACATGTAAAGAGATACCAGAAACTATCAAAAACAGTGAAGAAAGGAATTAAGTTTTAAATGAAGAAGAGAAAATAAGGAGATGCTTTAATAAGCTGAAAATTTTTTTGTTAATGCTATGGAGATGAACAGTCGAGTTCTGAAAAAACTCCTTTAATTCATGACAGAGTATATTGGGAGGAATGGAGTGTTTCAAAGTGTGGATTTTGAGCAAAAAGTGAAGTGGCTGTGATACAGTGAGGTGCTGGAATAGAGGGAGAGAAGTAATAGTTGAAGATTTGTAGCTTTGTAGAGGCAAAGAGAAAAATTGTTTTCAGGGAGGCTAACAGAGACAGATGAAAAGAACTTTTGCCTTTGAATAACTCATCCTTAAAAATGACATTCCTAGACTCATGGCCCATACACACCTCAGAGTGATGTGAAATGGGAGGAGTGAACTGATGACAGATTTCTGGGCAGCTGGCATCAAAGAAATAGAAAGCTATAACAGAAATAGTTTTCTTGTGAGAAACTCCATAAATTAGCAGAAGAAAACTTCTGTTTCTCTACAAACACTGATGAAAAGACTATAGCAAGAATTAGGACTGTTTTAAACACCAAAGTTTTTTTGTCTCTATGTTGTCATGTGAACAAGGGAATGGTTGAGTAGTGGGGGAGAAAAGAGTTTTCTAGAAGTTTTATTCTGGTGTTCTTATTCTTGTAGTTTTTATTAATAAACTTTCTTTGTTCCTTTTAAGATTTAAGCCTGTTTTGCTCTTGTTGTAATCCACATCTCATAGCAAAAAATAAGTAAGTTTTCTAGTGATTTTTTTAGCTGCTGCTTTAAAACCACGACAGATACATACAAGAGCTCAGCATACAAACAATATGATCAGAAAACGGATAATACATTAAACCTGAGGTTTAGTAGTGTGTCTTCTGTATGGCTGAAACACTTAGCAGTGTGAGTTTTCTTAGCCCACATTCAGAGGATAGTTGACTTAAGTGACTGGAAACAAAAAGTATGGAAGTGAACTCTGACTGTAGCAGCACAATGAGGGAATGAAAGTAAATGTTGAAATCTTTCCCTTTTCAAATCTTTTCTTTTTCTAATTGCAGTTGAACTTTTGATGAAGCTAAAAAGGAACAATAATTACTGAAAATACTAATTTGAATTAATTTTAGCTATGAATGAATGGCACAAAGACTTTTTCTTTCCTCTTTTGTAGGTCACAAAATGAAGAGGAGACTATGGAATTTAAACCAAGTTAAAATAGTAGTGCTAATTTTAACCTTGATAGATGAAATTATGATTCTGCTATAAGAAAACTACAGCATTATTCTAGTTCTAGTTCTCCCATGGGCCTGGGTATCTCAGCCAACAAATGGAATTGTGGCTGGAGGGGGTGTGTGATGTCAGCATCACGGGTGTAAATCAGGGAACGGAGCCTGAGCTCCCACAACCCATGGCAAGGCATGAGCCACAGCAGGGTGTAACACAGCTGAGACCCAGCCATACTTACAGGGAACTACATAACACCCCCACATAGGATCCTTTAGGTCACATATGGATGGAGTTATGCTTGTTTTAATAGCAGCCTTGAAAAATTGTTTGCCTTGGTAACTGGGTTTGCAAAAAGGCTTCTTTTACACTGTAATTTATACTTACATAGAGAGTGTAAGTTAGAAAATTCTCCAGAAAAGGTACATAAAGTGGAAATAACAAAATATTTTGAAGCATCCCACAGGGTTTATGGGGTTGCTGTATGTATTAACAGTCATAGGAGCATGAAATAGCAACCACATTAAGCATTTGAAATAAGATATTCTTGCCACTGCATGAAAAAAACACACAAACTCATCTAGAGACTTTGTCATCTTCAAGAAGTCAGCTGATTGTCAAGAGACCAATGACTCAGATATCTCCTTAATATTGCTAGATGACCTGTCAAGGTTTACTGAAATTCCAATTACCAGAAGTCATTCAAGCACTCTCTAATAATAATTGTATCCTCTGCTACCTAGTAGATGGTACTGAGCAGGAAATTGGAGGGAAAATATAAATCTATATTACATTCTAATGACTTAAAATTTAGTGAACAATCCAAGGAAAAAATGACTATTTCCAGATGATTGCCCCTGAATGTCATGAATAAAGATAAATATTAAGTATCTTCATTGATGCACAAGGAATAAAAACACAGCTGAAAAACAATTACCTATTCTATGTCTTAATAACCATGTGGGTTCAGGTATTACTCATTACCATGGTTTGAGAAGGCATAGGATTTTTCTTCCTCCTAAGTCATTATGGCCTCATTCCAACATTTTAATGTTTAAATTAATCTTTATCTTTCTGTTCAAGAGATCCAGCTAGTTAATGGTTGAACAGCAATTCTAATAAATGTGTTGAACGAAGCAGATGGCCATCATCATAATTTAAAATAATTCCATAAATGCTTTATCACCATTGTGTAATATTGTAGCTGTAAAGTATGTTTTGGTGAAGCTTGCACTACCATAGTTACCTTGGCCTCCAAACAAGAAGCTCATTAGTAAAATTGCTTAAGTATTTTATCTGGCAGTTAACATATGCAATCCAAGAATGGTCATCATTGACTCATTACAATAACAAATATGATAGGATAAATCTGATGAGACAGGGAGATTTATGGGGTCAATATGTGTGGATAAAAGAGCATGGGATGTATGCAAATTCATTAGTTCCTACAAGTCTGTGGAAAGAAGGAAGATCTTGGATGTCGAGTGTTGCAACCCGCCAGCATCCAGCACCAGCATGCATTTGGAGAGCTACAGAGCTTTTCAGAAGGGTAAACTGAAATTTTAGCAGGAATCTCGTTGTTGTGTACTCATAGGAATAGTAGATACAGGACACAAATTCATCAGGTAATGCGACCAGCCTAAGACTGTGTGTCCTAGAACACCCCCACCTGCACTGACTAATGGGAACAGTCTCTCACCTGTTCCCTCATCCAGAATATGAAGAAAAACACAGCTGGAGGCCAGAGCTTGAACCCTCGACCAGGCTCTGTTCAATCTGCAAACTACTGCATCCTATCTAATTATCTCACCAGTGCATCTGTGCTGACACAAGTTGTTTTAGCACACGCTTGGGGAATTTACGTCAACAGTTCCGAGTGGCATTTACATTTCCTCAATGTCACTTAGAGAGGTGATATGAAACATATCATATACTACTGATAAATACCGACAAATACTGATATTTATCAGAATGTCTTTTAGAGTTTCTTAAAAACAAAGGGTGTTTATTCCGTGTTGTTCATGAACTCAGTGTCAAATAGCTCATACCAAAATTTCCCAAATATACTATTTCCTTTATCAGGTTTTACTAGTTTAAGACAAACATAACTAGTGAAGTACAAAACTTAAAATTGGCTGCCCATTAATAATTTCTTGAGTATGACAGTACTTAGCAAATGGCCCTGCCTTTGCACAATGAGGGCAGCACATCAGCTACTGGGAGCATGTGGGCCATCAGTTCTCCTGGTTTCCTGAGGGTCACTATTTCAAGGTGCTGAAGCTGCTTTGACTTCTACCTTGGCAGTCAAAAGACACCTCAGGCCTCTCTGTGGTGCTATGCTCTCTTATGCTACTATTGCAGAGACTACATATATCCCCCTTTTCTATTTGTCTCTCTTCTCTATGTGGAAAGAAAGATTTTTATTTCGTTATCACCAGGGCCTGTGACACTTTTGCCTATCACAATCTCTTTAGAAAGCTGTGTCATACTTAGGTAATAATAAGAACATTTCTCAGTTTTCTTTTAAATCAGTAAGTACTCAGTGGAACTCCTATTAGGTGGCAATGGTGCTGGCAAGTGATAAATTTTTGACACAAAAGAGAAAAAGGAAAAATTGGGACACAGAGTCACATACTCATTCTCAACAGCAGTTTGGGAAATCACAATCAGCTTTCTCCATACTATTGGAAAAGCAGGTTTGGTTTGTTTTCTTTTTTCAACTGATTGGCATGTTGTGCTAGGACTCTGTGCAGACAGAGCTGCTTGCATAATTGTCTCCAAGAGATTACACCCCCAAACTTCACAAGACTTTTGAATCAATAAATCTACAGTTTTTTCACAAGTCATTCTAGAATAACTAACTCCTTAAACAGAAAAAACAAATCAACCAGGGCTAAATAGATGAAAATGACAGGATTTGTTGCAGAGAAAATTCCCTTCCTTCAGAGCCACTGTTAGTTCAGAAAAATCTGTGCAGGTCCCTATGGACCCCTTGAGATCTCTCCTTTCCATCTTGGCTGGCACTTGACAATGCAACTGCTCTGTGTCTTGCTGGGAACTCTTCCTGGCCTGTGACCAAGTGTCTGAGAAGTGTCAGGGGAACCTCTTGATCTCTGCCTGCCCTACCCAGCAGCCAGAGAAAACACTGAGAGCAAACGTGATCTTTTTCCCACCACAAATGCAATCCTTTGGCTTTGTATCACTTTTTATTTGCCAGAGGCTCCAGGAAATGTATTAAAAAACAAAACAAATCTTACCCAGGTTTGTATCCAATCTGTAAATCATGTAATTGCATCAGAAAACAAGCAAGAATTAAATTCCTTGGCAGGTTTCTTTCTGGTTTCTTTCTTGGTTAAACCTCTCAGCTACAAGGATAAATGTTTCTTACTCAGCTAATATTGCTTACTTAGCTAATATTGACTTCCTTCAAAGGCATGAAATTTATTTATGTCAGTGCCCAAGGACTAAAGTTTAGTTCTCCATTGGAATAAATGGTTTTAGCAAGTACAATGGTAGATAAATCATTGCATATTGTGGTGCTTCTGGGCACCATTTTATCTTGCATTTTATCTTGCATTTTATGCTACAGCATGAACAACTTCTGGTACTGATTTTGTTGATTCTGAGTTTGAACAGTACACAGCTTTCTCCCCCAGGTCTCTTTTCCTTCCCATTTTGCATTCTCTCTCATGTCCAAACTGCTGAGCCACTATCTGTCCCTATAAACATCAGACCAGATGAAGCCAAATTCCCTGCCTTGCCAGGTTTAATTACTTTGTCAAAGGCAAATTCTGGATCTTTCTGAATGTTCTGCCTCAAATCCTGTAATAATGTGTTCCCTTAGTCAGAAACTCTCCTCAAATATTCTTTTGGTACTCCCTCAATATCAATAAGAATACATTTGAAAATTTTCTTTGGCTTTTTTTGTTCTTTTTCCCAAAGTAAAAAAATAATTGCAACACTTGACTCAGTTTTGTCAAAGTTCTCTATTCACATAACAGCTCAATGGCCTATAAATTGTGCCCATTTATAAGGGGAGTTTTAGACTGATGACTGGAATCAAAGTTATCAGATTGCTACACTACAGGAAAATTGGTTCATGAAAATTTCCTCTTAACATCTTAGTCTGCTGTTATGTAACAATTTCTGTCTTCCCTTAAGATGAATCAAGTTATAAAGAGCCTTTTTGTTGGACAGCAGTTATGGTCAATTTTAACTCCCTTAATTTATGATTGCCTCTTGGTTAAAGATTTCTGGGTACAAGGTCCAGAATTTATTAAAGAAGTTATAAATGCTGACCTTGATCTACCCTTGCCTCTGGTGATTCTCCTATCTGCTTCCCTGCCTAGGGGCAAGGATGCTAATGTTGAAAATGTATTAAAATATGCTTCCACAAAGATTCTTGCTAATTGCCCAGATTTTTCCAAGATCAATAGCAAGCACATTGGGCTAAGCTCTAAGTGCTTGACCTATGAATGATAAAAAAATTCCAACAATCAAAACTGACAGGTTATTAAAATCTGGTCCTAGAATCCCAGAATATTTCTCCTAATTGCTAGTTTATTCTGCCCAAAAGTTGAATCCATACATTTCATGTCTCCTACTGTATCCTGTGGCACCATATTATAGCCTCTGGGATTAGCTCATATTTTAGTCTAAGCTCATTTTGTTTGGCTTTCTGGCTTGCTTTGATGTTTCCTTCAATTTGTGGAAGCCTCACATATAAAATCAATCAAGGCAAACTAGAGAGGAAATGCATTAATCTAGAACCTCTCCCTATGTTTTCCATCCTTTGTTTCACATAGTACGCTTTCACTCTTCCTCTCTGAAAAACATGGTTCTGTTAACAGAAAAAAAATAAATTTTGTTTTGAGCTTGTTTTCTCCTTTGTGTTTCACTGTAAACAGCTGCTTTGCTCTTGTCTTTCAGTCCTCCACTTCAGCCACCAGTATGAACAGTAACATTCCACCCAGAAAAGTCAAACCTGAAACTGTATCTTTGCTTGGGGGGAACATCCAGAATAGGATTGTTCTCAACTAACATAAAATGTCTAAGGATGTCTAGATCTATGCAATTGCTTTAAGCTCCCTGCCTCATCAACAGAAAAAAATATCTATGTCCAAGCAGTGAGTCATCCTATCTATTTTAGGCATCTTAGCAAGACTCTGGAGATGTTTATTTTTCTTACTTAAGAGAGATTTTTTAGCTCTGTTAGATAAAAGTCTATCAAGGCCATCAGGAGTTAAATTTTTAATAAGCAAGGAATAGATTACATAAAGTAAGATAAAATTGTATGAAATTCGATCAGATTATTAAAGGTATTTCTTTGGATGACACTGGAATGAAAGACCACTTGATCTGGTAAGAATAGGAGAAACAAAAATTTCTGGTGTTAAGGTTGTTTTCTGATTTTTAACTCCATACTTGATGCACTTTTTAGTATGAAACCTGTAACATTTCCAACACTTTTCATAATTGTGTTACAGGAAATGATTATTCCTATGAGAAACAAATTATCCTTTAAAAACAGTTTTGAAAAATGCATTTATGTTTTTCTTTAAACTAGAAGTGGTTTTTTGAATTGGAAAGCACACATTGCAAATACTTTCTGATTCATCTTTAAGAAGAATCCCTATTGCTCTTTAAGGGGCAGCATCTTTCTCACCTTCTGTTCTGACATATGAGGACATAGATAAGTGGGAATAGAAGGGAAAGTGCCTGGTAAAAAACAAACAAACAAAAATTCAGTTTCTCCTGAGGGCTGCATGTTGGGAGAAGCACAGAACCCAAGGGGAAGTGGTTTGGTGCTGGGAAGAGCTGAGTCCACTCTGAGTCAGCCTGAACAGCAGGAGTTCATGAACCTGCAAGCTTATGAGAAGAGAGGAAGAGAACCACACTAAACAAAACAAAACAAAACAAAACAAAACAAAACAAAACAAAACAAAACAAAACAAAAAAAACCCAAAAAAACAAAAAACAAAACAAAACAAAAAACAAAACAAAACAAAACAAAAAACAAAACAAAACAAAACAAAACAAAACAAAACAAAACAAAACAAAACAAAACAAAACATACTCCATATCCCACTAGTGACCCAAAGAGAAACGTGCAATTTCAGGCAGTCAAAGAAGTCACGGAATGAGCCGGGCTAATGTTAAGGGAAACGGAACAGAGAGCAGACAGAGATTTGTTTTGGAATTTTTGTTGTATGTCTTTTTTGCAGGAAGACATAGTTCTTTCTATTTGAAAAGTGACATTCTTTTTTTAGTACAAATACACTTGACAATTCTTACTTTCAAGAGACTGAAAACCATTGCTGGTTTCAAAATGTTCAGGATAAAGGAAAAACATAGCCCAATAAGTTAGGGACTTACCAAAAAGAGTAAAATATTCTTTGAAATCCTCAGTTATAATCACATTAACTTAATCTGTTTGTAGTAACAAGATGCCTGGTCCTTATAGTTCCTTATGTAAAGAACTGCTTTATAAATGGTAGCTCAAGGTATTATCAACATATCAGCTGGACAGATCAGAGCATTTGTGACTTCTCTGGGAAGAAACTTACTGAATGTTCCTAAATATTCTCATGGTATGAATAAAACAAGCAAAATGCTTCTCTTAATTTAAAAGGTTCTACATAGTATCCCAGTCAAATACTTCATGCACATTTTTCCAATTCTGAAATCCTTACCAAGGGACAGTCTTCTTCCTAATTCTATGTTTTTTTATAAGGACCTAAGTTTGAGGAAAACACAGTGAAGTCTCCTTACATTACACATTACTTTGATCTCAGATAACCCTAAAGCTGGTGTGCACACAGCAACTCAAGTTTAGATACATAAAAATGAACTCCCTTTGGTGTATCAAAGATAGAGTAATTTTTACTTCAGGTTATTTTCTTTCTGCTTTAGTATTAAGCCTGTTCTGAGTTAGACTTCAGTTTGTTTTAATTGCTCATTCTCTTCTAATTTTATTTTAATTTTTAATATTGAAGTGATTCAGCAGAGTAAGGCAGAAGCAAAGGAAACACTCTTATCTTCTTGCAATGTTTTGCAAAGAAATAATAGGCAGAAACTGTCTGTGACCATATTTCATGAGGGCTGGAAGACACCTTGGAAAAGGTTGCCTGTGCCAAAAACATCTCAGGTGAAGTTTTCAATTGATAACTGCTGAAAAAAAATATCCTGACAGTCTAAATTACCTATATAGAAAAACCCAAACAAATGAACAGTGGCATTTTGGTTTCATTTAGGAAGAAGAATTCACACTGAAGAATAAAGTTGCTGACTTTCCAACTCTATTTTCAGTGATCAATTATAAAATCACAAAAAAAAAAGGATAAAAAAATGGACTGAGAAGGTCACCTATTTTACCTTTAGGATACATCAACTATACCTAACCTGTCCTGACAGATGTTTCTCTAACTTGTCCTTAAAATCCTCCAGTGATAGAAAGGCTACAGGCTTCCAAAGCAAACATATGCACCAATTTACTATGATAGATAACTAAACAGTTTAATCAGAGATTACTTTTAATGCTCTAAAGGAAAACATGTGTATTGTTTTGAAACTGCCTGAATAACATCCAGGCTGGCTTGAGAGAATCACAAGAAGATGTATAATTGCAGTTCACTCATGGTCAAGGCCAGGACTCAAGGAAGTACATCTGTTTGCTCCAAAGGATGATGGATCAATTGCTGACTGCAACTGCAATACAAAATTAGAAATTACTGGCAAAGGTACAGCATTAAATCCATACAGCACCTGGTAAGCACACATGCACATGTAGCCTCATCAAATGCCAGGTACCCTAGTTTTCATTTATTGAGTGGGAAGAGACATAGAGAAGACATGGAACACAGCCCAGTAATGTGGAACAGCTGATTAAAAACTCTCACCACTGTTTACTTAATAATATTTTCATCTATACACACAGAACAGACAAGATAGTACAATGTATTATAATCTTGGTTTTGCTAAGGATTTTGAGGAAAACATAAAAGGCTTCTTTTTCTTGGTGGTTTTTGTTCCTATTTTTATTTTATTTTCAGAGTCAACCCACTGGCAATCACATGGGAGTCTTACACTGAGTCAGATGGAAAAAAAATAAATCTGGAACTTTCAGAAAAAATTAAAAAACAACCAAAGGATTAGGTGGTATCTAAATTTTTCTGAACTGGGTAATAGGCTGGCTATTGAATAACTGCACTATAAAAATCAATACATTACTGATATTTTTCAGTTCCTCCAGCTCTCCCAGTATGGGCAGAAAACTGTCTGACCTGTGCATTGACTTGCAGTGGAGACAAGAAGGTCTTAGAGTTGTGAATATGTACTAAGTCTCTTGAATCATGTATTTTGCATCTGTTGTGAGTGATAACAAATTCACCACAGACAACACCTTTTAGAAATTGTTGGCTAAAGGAAAATGTTGGCTCAAGGGCAAAAAGAGCAAGCAAGGGTTGCAAAGAGAAAAGCAATAGTTGGTCCTTCAGATATATTACGAGAAAATATTGATGTGAACATATTAACACAAAATGGTCTATTTACACTGATATACACTGCCTGCACAGAGACCATAATTCTACAAAAGAAGAGTAAAAGATTTTAAAGATTACCTGCCAGACAAGATAGAAGATGCTGGGGTAATTTGAGAGGAAAAAAGATTATTAAACAAAGGTAAAAATGAAACTAAGGGACATATGAGCATTTTCTGCAAACAGAATTAGTTTCAATAGGACAATTAACCTTTAAGGGAAATTTAGGTTAAAAATTACAAAAAATTACAAAAGAGCAGGGTGAGTTTGGTAGCACTGGAAAATGACCTCTTGGCAGACAGAGACTGAGGAAACTCTGTCTCTAGATGTTTTTTTAAATACCCTGTTAAAATAAACCTCTATGAGGACTGCTTTAGGAACAGCTGATCTTGGAGAAGGAGACCAGATCAAGACTCCGGCAGCTCTGTACTAAACAGAGGAGATTATTAAGGGTTCAAAACATTTGCTTACTGTAGTATAAGTGGCACAACACGTAATTTGTCAGCAAAGACAAATGAAATACAAGAAGAGAGTTTCCTCCATTGCTTTAGCAGTCTGGAGATAACAGGCTCTTCTATTACTTCTTGGTTGCAGATCTGTTAATGGTTTATAAACTTGCTCGTAGGTTTGCCTCAAATGCAAGTGAAACTGTACCAGTGACGTTCTAGCCAAGTATCAGAAAGTGGAATTAGGAACAAGGCACTACAAACAAAGCAGAGGCTTTTGAACAACGGAGAGAGAAATCTGTAGAGAGTGTAGTCTGTTACAAAGGCTAGCTGTGCATAGTTGTGTTAAATGCACAATGTAAAAATCCTTCTGAAAAATGTTGTTTTGTGAAATGCATGAGATAAACTATTTCTTGGTCTGGACAGAACCTGGGATGAGCCAATAGATATCTATACATTTCTGAGTCAGTGGGACTGACATGGTATGTTCAGCTCAGTATGTCCACTTGAGTCCCTTTGCCTCATCACTAGGACAAGGACAAACTTGCACACACTGCAAGGGATTTCCTGTTTGCTTTTGTAAAATTTTCAGTGGGGCAGTTAACCAAGTGAATGCAGTAATCCATCTATAGCTCCAGTATATTGCACAAGCAGGCTGGCTAGTCAGATCAGCTGGGGCAGGCCAGTGTTGACATACCCACCACACACTGAATACCCCAAGCACTTTGAAACACAGCTGACTAATCCTCCATGGGAATGTGCAGAACTGATCACAGATTATGGACAGAGGAATTATTAATTTTTGTAAGCCTCATAGTAATACAGGGTCTTATTTTAAGACAGAAATTTATTTTCTGTAATATTTAAGTGCCAGGTGACTTGCTTATATATGATATGATATTAGTGGCTTACTGAAAATATTTCTGGAAATGGGGAGAGGGTCAGGCATGCAGATTCTGTCCTTGGAGGGCATAATAGTCCCACTGCAGCTACCAGAGAATATGGGAGGCACAAATGGGCAGTTGATCTCATAGTCCTCTGAAGTGACTGCAGGATCAACAAACTTGCTGCTGTTACTACAGCTATATCCCAATGGCTACACAGAGCAGTCTCCAAAAAAATAATAAAAAAAAAAAAGATGATTGTATATCTGGTCATGTCTTGTCTCTGTGGAAGATTTTCTTCACAGCAGAATGCTGCACCTGCCAGGGGACTGCTCTTCCCTGCATGGCACTTTGAGGAAGTTAAAACACACCAGTTTTCACTCCAACTTAGTTTGGACAATCATAGAGCAGGGAGAGCACAGTGCATCATGACCTTCTAAAACTGAAGGTAATCAGTAATCTGTACGCTTTCCTCAGTCTATGAACATATCTGTGTTACCATGTGTTTAAGCAGCATGAATCTTTCCTTACATCTGTGCATTTAATTTCAATTAATTAGAAAAAGTGCTAATCCTAGTTGGATTATGCATGGATTAAACACATAGTACAACCTCTAGTAAGAAGGTTGATGCTTTTCAATGCCATGTTTCACCACCTAATAACTGAACATTCTCTGTGGGTTGTATGTTTCGCTTGGAAAGGGTCATACTTGCAAGGTCAAGTAAGATTTAACAATGATTAAGAATGATTTCATTTTAGAAATGGGGAAAAGAAAAGCAACATGTTTTGATTTTGTTTTCCCCCTAATGTGAGCAATAATCGATTCACAAACAAAACAATAACCAACTAGTTTCCAGAAATGTTACTAAAAGCTTAATGAATGTACTTGAAAAAATATAATAAACTAAGGAATAAGTGCCCAGTGAGCAAAAAAGTAATTTTTCCCTACCTTCATGACTATTTCAGGAGAATTTTGCTGCTTAATGATCTTAGCCTATTTCTATTTCTAGTTTTGCAAGTACTGCTTTTTGGGAGTCTCACAGCATTTGATACTTTACAGTAGTGTGTGCTGTCCCAGATGTGTCGTTCTACATGCTAAAATATATTTGCAGTGTTGCAGGTTTTGTTCTGCTGACTCTTCATACAATATCAAAGGCAGGTGCATGCAGGATTTGTATAAAAATTATTAACTATCCCATATCCTTTTTATAATTAATTTATATTTTTTGTAAATATGCAAAGAATTTCAATACATCATAGGCTGTAGGAATGAAATATGCAAAGGCTCAGTATTGGAATTGTTTTAGTAAAATTCCAGGGAGGCGCTTGTTAAAAAAAAATATTACTATTTTGTTAATCTTAGGGATGAACCAGATGCTCAGGAAAAGACTATTTGGGTGGCAGATTTGAGGGCTGGATTGTATTGTGAAAGCTGCCACATGTCTCTGGAGATTTTTTTATTAATGCCCATCACTGCAGGGGATGGGGAGGATACATGACTTGTAAATTCTTAGAGGAAAAGAGAAGTAATTACCAAGCCAGACCTAGTCCTCAATACTGTTACTATTTTAGCTCATCTTTCTTGAGCCAGATCATCTGATATGTAAAAAGATGTGGGTTTAGCCTGAATCTCTTTAAGCACTCGCACTAAAATTGTTCCTGTTTGTGAGCACTTCCGGATAAGAATGACTAGTTATTAAATTTTTAATTTTCGTTCTACTTTAGGCAAAGAAATTCAAGTGTGGCTAAATCAAAGCTATAGATGTCTTCAGAGAAGCTAAAGATCAGCTGAGCTGTTCACACCTTCACCACAGATAGTTTGTATGACTTTTAGAAAATTATTTGGCAATACCAAAATGTAAATGCACAGAATATGTTTTTGTTGTAGGTATTTAAACATCATTCTTCTACAAAGTCTCTGGTCATTAATAATACTCATCTCTGTAACAATAAGAACAAATTGAAGAAGTCTTTTCTGGTTATATCAACCTTCGTAGTAACTTTCCTTTTCCCTCCTCTCCACTCTCCCCTGACACATGCTTGGCTCTGATTCATCCTAATTCTCTTATATGATAAATTCCTAAAGCTTCTCGGAGCTGTTGGCAGGGAGAGATGTAATAAAAACAACAGGAGGGAGAGGGCATTAGTACTTATAATAACACTGACACCAAATGACTTCCACCAGAGCTGTAAACATGTTCCCAAGGAGGGGTTCACCAGGCTGCTCCTCTCTGCCCACAGTTTAGCTCCACTGGGACACAGAGTGAGAGCAAACAGGGGGAAATAAACACAAACCTAGTAAACAGAGCACAAACAGCGGAAAAGCCATGACCCCATTAGCCTGCCTCTATGCTGATTCAGCTAGCAAGCAAGGTTTGTGGGAGCCCATTCATCCCACCTTCATGTGAAATCCCTCCTGTATTGATGAGCCCAAGAGCTGCCAGGTTCTGCTGTGCTTTCTTTGAGACTTGTGTGTGCCTGGAGACAGCAGGTCCCCAGCACTGGCTCCAGCACCCACCCTGCAGTGCTGGACTCTGCAGTTTCAGGCTGCCTTGCCCAGCCTTACAGGGTGCACCGAAAAACAAAGGAAACATGGCTTCTGCTGCAGTTTGCCCAGTCCTGTGCTCTTCAATTAAGTGATATGCACAAATACTAATAATTATCTTGCCTGAATAGGTACAAAGGTAAATTACACTCAAAGAAATGAAAAGAATTTGCAGCACCCCTCAAAAAAACCCCAAACTGAAAGACCCCAAACACAACCAACTAAACAAAGAAACAAACACAACAAAAAAAAACAAATACCACAAAAACATGACCAAAAGATAAATCTGTGGAAATACAGAACCTGGAAAGACCTAGAAATAAAGAGAAATAAAGCATGCATGAAACATGATAGAAGTAAAATAATGTATAAATAAAATATAAAACCACATTTTTTCAATGCTTATAAGTTTTGGAATATTTTAACTGCATTTAACACTAGGTAAAAAGACATATATAAAATGCTATTTTTATCACTAAAACTGACAAATCACTAAAAGCAAATTATATTTTTAAATGGTACTAGGACAAGAGTCTTGAGTTTTTATGTATATTAATAAATGGAAGTAGACATTTCAATAGGCAGGACAATCCTAACAGTGAATGCAACTCATCTATTTATTTTCATGACGGCTTTTTACATGATTTTATTGTAGTTTAGCTGACAGACAAGGACACGAACAAAAGAAAATATACCACACACATTGAAGAAAATGTATCTTCTCTAATTTCTGTCAGAGTGGTAGATTGCATTGTCCTATATGGTTTTTATGTAAAGAATACACACAAGAAAGTGCAAAACTTGCAAAACAAAAGTTTATGCTCAGTAAAAACCTGAGAAGAAAAACACTCAAGAAAAAATGGAAAAGACTGCAAAAAAGATTGTGGAAGCACAGTTTTTCCCATTTCCTGGTCTTTTTTTCATTTCTCTTAGAAGAAGAGTAAGTTAATTATAAAGAATACTGCACAATATCTATACCATAACTCTCCATTCATTCAGGTAGGGAAAGAACTTGTCAGATAGTTTTCAGGCATTTCACTTGAATGCTAAATCATGTTTTAACTTCACTTAGACCCTACTTCAGGTTCCATTTTATTTTGAGCCTCTTGCTGCGTCAGACAGAGATACAATTTTCACTGAGATAAAATATTCAATTAATAATTAAAATTCTGGTGAATTGTTTGAAATAAAGTTAGTGGTATTTTCTTGACTTGGAATTTTTCTGAAAACTACTAATCCTATGGGGTTTTTTAGGACTGTATATGAACCATCACGTGTTCAGGGATGGAACAGAAAAGTTAGAAGTCCTTTTCCTCTGGAAAAAAACATCCAAAACACATTCTTAGTTGTCAATCTGATTCTAAAGAACTGTAACTTTATGAAAGTTGAAGCCACTGTTAAGAGTTTATCATTATAAACCATTGTGAAAATGTATGTGTTCACCCTGTGCTGGTACTCTATGCATCCGGATAGGCAGTAGCCTTTGCTCTCCCCAAATCACTCATTTCATTGTAGGTTAGTGGGTTGGTCAAACATGATGTCCCTTTTGTGGTTCCTTGTTAATTACTTCTGAAAACTTTATTGTCCTACCTTAGCCTGGCAGTCATTTGCAGGATTAGCTGCTCCATCACCATCCCTAGGTATCAAGGTCAGACTGGGGCACCTGAAGTTCCCAAGATCCTCCTTCTTGCCCTTTTCAAGGTAAGATTAACATTTGCTAGTCCTCCTTTCACTATTTCAGTAATCTTGTTGTCATTAACTGTAAACAGTTTCATGATATGATGTATTAATTAATTTCAAGTGGAGAACAGGCACCAACTCTCAGAAAGTTGAAGCTATGTTAGATGGCTTTGATCACATCAGTTCTACTGGTAGTAAATTAGTAAAAACTCTGGAAAAGAATGTGAGGAAAATTCAAGGAAATTTGAAAGTAACTTCATCATAAAAAAGGAAATGTGTCATTTTGTTAACTATTTTTGTTTTCTAGTAAATATTTGCCATCTAACTTGGTTATGTTTTTTTTGTTTGTCTGGCATGATGATGGGAGATTATATAAGTACGATGGGGAAACAGGTTTAAAAAAAAACTTGCCCAGTCTTATACATACATATTAAAAAGTGCAAATGCCAATTTTCTGTGGGTGCATAATGAGTAGAAATTTCTATAGAACTCACATTTTTGTAGAATAGATGTTTTTATAAAACATCAGGAAGAACTGAAAGAAATGAGTCATAAATACTATCAGTAGGAACATTGTGTTTATATATCACAAATGTTCTTTACTGAACAAATTGCTCCATCATGATGGTAGAAAAAACTTGAAGAAAAATAGCTTCAGATATGTGAGAGAGGAAAGCTGATATTTATTTATGCAGGAATGATAAGACAAAAATCAAGGCTGCAGAAAATAATGGGAATTAGAGCATGTTATTAAAGAATCAACAACATAAAGCATCATATAAGTGCTAATTTTTCCTCAAGACTTAAAAAATGCTCCTGGAAGATAAATAGCTACTGCTCACATGCATAAGGGAGCAAGAAACACAGAGCCTGTAAAATCACTATTTCATTTTCAAAACAATTTGTCCTTAAAGAATTTAGAGCTTTAATACCAACACACCCCCCCAGGTGTTGGTCCCCAAAAACTCTGGGGAGACTGATGAACTGAGCACTGAAAACTCATGAGATACTCATTACACTTGCTAGTTTCACAGTGAAAAGAAACAACCAAACCAGTCAAGGATAGAAATGAAAGGTGTCTTCTTTCTTCTCCCCTGCAGTTTGCTTTATTTTGATGACTAGTTAAATGCAGACTATTGAAATAAATGCTTTCACCCAGAGGCACTCAGCAAAATAGCAACTGAAGAGAAACAAATTATTTACCTGAATTTGAAATAGATATATCTTACATAAAATGCTGGGTTTTATAGTTTCAGGGGTCTCAAATGTATATAATGTGCTAACACACAGCAATCAAACTTTCCTGCTGCATATTTAGAGTTATTAAAACCTTCTATGAAAAGCCTGTTAATGCAGCACACACAGCACCTGACCAAAAACCATAAAGGGGTGATGTAGAAGTCCAGCAAATCATAAATTATCAGGAAATTACCAAGGGCTAGTCATAAAAAGATGAAAAACAAAAGAAAGAAAAATAAAACAAGACAATGAAACAAACAGTGAGGATGCACCTTATTCATCATTGAAGTCTGTAAATTATCATTAATAAAAAGTGACCAGCAATGGTTGGCTCAGGTACGTGATAATAAAACACAGATTACAGGCCTAGATCAGAGAGTTTTGTATTACCTAGCCAAGGAGGGTAAAATCTTTGAATGCCTGATGAAGTAATTATTTTCCATTAATGTGCTTAATTGCAGCTTCTGAATCAGGAAAAATGCCTGTTTTTTTGACAACTGCCATTTTGAATCTAGGATTTACAGCATTATTATCACAAAATATATTCTTGACACAGAAAATAGGACATGCAAAATGTAAAACTAAAAAATCATCTCAATTCTAAAGAGTTTGGCATCCACTAAGAGATGCTGTAGCACACATAGATGACAATGGTTGATCAGAGATCATACAAAGAAAGCAGAAGGATAAAACGTATTCAACTGATAATGATTTAAGCAGAAGAAAAAGAATGTGTTAAAGTTAATTTTGACTTCTGAGCTGTGACTGAAGATGATGCAGTTAGGTCCCCTAGGAAATTACAGGAGGTGTGCTACACAGGACTGGATGGTATTTCCAGCAGTGCTGCTATTAAACCATGAGGCCATCAGCTGTTAAGCAGGTACCTATTATACTCTGCTCCTTCACCTACATTATGAAGGAAGGAATTCCTACTCATGGAAAACCCCATATCTAATATGAACTGTGACTAAACAGGTGGGCTGCATGTCTACTTAAGTTTAATGTCCTGGAAGGTCTGCAATGTGGTTGCACACCTGGGACATGTGAAAATTATATGCTTCCTTTGCACTGAAATTCTAATCCAGGCTGTGCTCAATTCCACCTGCTTGGAAAGTGTCTATTCCAGCAGGCTGTGGGAAAAACACATCGGAGCATTTCTACCTGGAAGTGTAGAGAGAAGTCTTGCTATGCAATATTCTGGTGATAGAAGTACTCAGGACATCTGTGTCATATCACTGCCCAGCTTAAGTGGGTATTTGAGGTTCAGTCCTTTAAATCCCAGCTGATTATTTATTCATTTCTTTGGCAAAAATCCCTAGCTCCTAGCCAGAAATGAAGTCTTGGCTTTGTTTAGGCACCAGATGAGGTTCTCATCCCTGAATCCCAAATGGACAAAAATGCTTCTGTCTAGCCTAGAAAGAGGCATGTGGATCAACTTCACTTCCTCCAAGGACAGCTTTGGCTCTCTTTGCTCTCACTTCTCCTTGAAATTTTTCTCTCTGTCAGGCTTTCCCCTACTTAGTCACAAGCCTTTTTGTGGGTATCTAACTCATCATGTGTTGTACCAGGGAGCCCTGTCAATGTGAACACTGTGAAGGACAGCCTAAAAATTTGATAGTGTGCAGTGTGTCCGGGAGTGCTTGCCTCTTTCTCAGTTATTGAGCAACATTTTTCAAGGGACACTGCCAAAATATGCCATTTAAAGGGATTTACATTGCTAATAAAATGAATGTCAATGAATATCCCATTTTCTCAGCCAATCCAAGGCATGGTTTCCAAGTGTATATATTAAAAAAGTGTGCTCAAAATATTTCTAATAGGCACACAAAGTCTGAATGTGACCACCTCACCTCCTGTAAAAATCTTTCATCGCCTAGGCTTCTATTTATTTGGGATTTTAAATTTAACTTCTAGACTTCAGGGGGAATGTCATTCCCAACCAACCAGAATCTCTTAAGTAGGCAATTACTTGGAGATGAGAAAAGCCTGGAGAGTTGTAGCTGTGTAACAATCACATGTGATAGAAATCAAACACATGTTTCAAACCCTGTAATTCTAACTGACATACAGAATGTTAATGACTGAGAAAGGAACAAAGGCAATGGAAGCTTCAACAAATTCTCATGCAAAATTAAAAGGCAACTTTTAATGAGCATTTGAAATTAATACAAAAATTTTTTACTTCTACCTGTAGTTTTGCACCTGTATATGACAAAGCTTTTCAATCTTTTTTGTTCAAAGAAGTATAGTGAAATGGGGGCGGGAAAAGGCAAAAAGCTCTGCTTTGATGCTGGGAAACAGCTTTTTAATTCTCACTCTGACACTCAGAACTTTAAGTGTTCTTAAAAAATACTCTAAAATATAATTTCAAACTTCTCACAAACTATTTTTCCCCACATTCTTTGTTTGGCTGAAGCTACATTATATTAGGGGCAAAGCTCACACAATCTGCATATGTGCCTACATAGAGATGACTATATATTACCAGACATTCAGAAAGGCTCCACAATTTATTTACAGTTGGATGGCACTGAAATTAGATGTCAGTTGCCCAAGCATTCTCATCATCAGAATGAGAACTGGAGTAAAGGAATTGCTGGTGCTGTTTAATTGTTTACCACGAGGCATTTAATAAAAAGAAATGAAGATCCTGTGCTTTTGGCAGTGTATAAAGGTATTACAAGATTCTCTGAGATTTACGTTTACCAATACTTTGTTAATTGTTGTTCTACTTCTGACTTAGCTGGTTGCATCTAATTTCACGGTTGAATTCCTAATATAATTTCTGAGCTTTATTAGTAGTGATCTGGTTATTAAGAGACATATGGTGAATTAAAAAACCCAATAGCTTGTTAAAAGGGGACCGGATGTGCAGTCTGTTGAAATCAGTGGAAATTTCCCTTTGACTGTGGACCAGGCTCAAGGGAAGCAGCATGTCAGCCACCAGGAATTCTGGTAACTCACTACCTTCCCACAGCCTCCCTCCAGCAGTGTCCTGAAAGCAATCCTCTGTCTGTTGTCTGCTACAGTTTTGAAATCTTGCTATTAAAGAAGGCCACTCTTTTTTGTTGATTTTACTTATAATTTCAACAATTTTAAAGCAGCCACGTTTTATTTGACAATATTAATTGACAGTCCATTTTTGCCTGGAAAACTTCCAAGAGGATTCCAAATTCTACCTATTGCCAACACTTAGAATAATTTCTTGACCTCTAATCAACTTTCCTCCATTGTTACTGCAGTGAAAAGTGAACCTCTGTTGCAAAAAAATGGAGACATATGTAATATATTACACAACCAGTGTGTGTCAAAGTCACAGAAGTCTTACTTAAGATCCCATGTAGACATATAGCGTGTATTGTTCTAACTTAAATACATAAATTCACTATAATATAATAAGATCCCACAACCGTCTTTACAGTAAGAATCAGACTTTAAGAGTATTCCTGGCTAGATTTTCAAAGAAATTTATTTCCGCACCCAAGAAAGACTCTGTATATTTTTTTAAAAACATTTTTCACTTCATTTTTCTTCAGCAATTCAGAGTCCAACATGCTGAGTTTTTTAGGAATGCTCATAAGAATGCAGAAGGTTTACAGTTCCCAAACTACTTATTAATATGACAGTCATAAACAAAGATTAAATTTGATCAATATTAATTCCATTATAGCAGTGCCATATATGCATTTAGATATGAATTACAGAAACAGAGACATTGAAATTCCTGCCCCCAATTCTGTTTTTTATACTCTTCCCTGGGACTCCCAAAGCTACTGAGAAATGCTGATAGCAAAGACCTGCTTTTAACTTGGCAGAGAGTATTGTCATGCAAAACTATATATAACTAAAATATTAGAAAGTGTTTCTTTGGGTAAGATGAACAGAATCCTGACATGAACATACAGAAATGTACCAGATGATAGAAACAAGCAGGACATTCTAGGCTGTGTGACTGTGCAGTGCAAGCACCAATGTGGAAAACACAAATGTGATGTCATCACAGCAGATGTGACGTAGCACTGCCTCAGTGATGCCTTTTAGCACACTCCTGCTCTTTGGGGACACATAGTGCCCCATTTTTCACAGAGGACACTCCTTTGACTTCACCAAGGGTGAGATTCAATTAGCAGGAGTTGCTGACTGCAAGTTTGGCCCCTGACCCCACTGCAGTGGTTTTTAGCCATGTCTGTGCTGCAGCAGTGTTGATGGTCCAATGCCATGAGATTGCACTGCTGCATACGACAGAGCCCAAGCACAGATTTGGGTCTGTAAACAGGCTAAATTGTGTCTATGGAGGCATCACATAGCTTACTGATGCCTTTACTGCAGATTTCCATCCACTGAACTTGTGGGAAAGGTGTTCTGCTTTTCAAAACTGCCCTCAGGCACAGCTTCCACCTCAGAGCTGAATGCTGCTAGCAAAATGAAGAGCATGGCACTGCCTGAGGTAAGATAACAGACTGAAGAGAAATGGTGTGGCCTTGAAACAAACAATTTCCTAAAATGTAGACATTTCTGTGGAAAAAATAATGCATTAACCATTTTTAACCTGAAAACATCAGAAATTAATGCAAATTAATGTTAGAAGCCGTCTGCCAAGTCTAGTCAGTTGGTGTCTCCAAACGTCATTCGGGGGAGCTGCACATAATGGCCTCTGGAAGCAGCAGTGGTGTAACATTGGTGAAACTGATGGAATTAGATAGCTGGCTTTGAATGCAGTCTGCAGTGTGCCTACAGTCCACAGCCAGACCGCCCAACACCCAGAGAAGGGAGGAGGCCAATAATGCAGAGGAACCGAAGATTGCAGTGCAAGCACCAGGAGAAGGGAGGGACTTCACCCACTGCCTAAGACACCCCTGCAGACCCATTTCACTGCTCTCAGGACTGAAGGTCCATCACATCAGGAAGGCTGCTGGGGCTGGGTAAGGCAGCTTGCTGTATAACCACCAGTAAAGCAGTCTGATCTGCTCATGTAACACCCAGCAAAGCTTGGTAAAGGTGACAGCTGATAGTAATGGGGACTTCTCTTCTGAGAGGAGCAGAGGCTTGTACTATCATGTACTCTACCCATCTACTCTCTAGAGAGACGTGCTGTTTATTGGAGGATCATGGTAGGGATGCCACCTGGAGACTACTAAGCCTCCTCTATAGACCACTTACTACTCAGTGCTATTGTTTCACATGGGTGGTGGTGATACAACCAGGAGCAGTTTGAAGAGTACCAAGAAGGATTACAGAGCCCTGGAAGTGGGCTCCTCAGTCCTTCTGGTCAAAGGGAAGGAGTTTGAAGGGGCCATTTTCCTCATATGAGAGATGTAGCAGTACTCCAATAATCTTCCTAGCCCTTTACTGGATCCTCCCTAGTAGTTCCCTGCCTTTCTTGAGCTGGGGCTGGACACACTACTCCAGACATGACCTCACCAGCGTAAAATAGAGGGGGCAGTATCACTTCCCTTCACCAGCTGGTCACACTCTTTATAATGCATTCCAGGATAGCCATTGGCCTTTCTGGCTACGAGGCCAGAATTCACAGGTCCTTTATACCAGGATTCACAGGTCCTTTTCCTGGAGAGCTGTTTTACTTCAGGTCAGGCCCTAGCCTGTACTGGTGCATGGGTTTCTTCCTCCCCAGCTGCAGGACCCTGCATTTGCCTTTGTTGAACTTCATTAGGTTCTTCTCCACTCAACTCTCCAGCCTGTCCAGGTATCACACAGGCTCCTGGTGTATCCACCACTCCTCTCAGTCCTGTGCCATCTGCCAGCTTGTTCCTTCATCCAGGTCACTGATCAATAAGCTGAACAAGACTGGACCCAGTACTGACCCCTGGGGAACACCACAGGGCTCCAACTGCACTCTGCACTGCTGATCACAGCCCTCTGAGCTCTGCCAGTCAATTCTCAACCCAGTTAGGTGCTAAAATATGAAAAAGATGTTAAACCATTAGAGAGCATCCAAATAAGGGTTACAAGAATCGTGAAGGTCTGTGAGGAGCAGCTAAGGTCACTTGGTCTGTCCAGCCTGGGGAAGAGAAGACTGAGGGAAGACCTCACTGCAATCTACAGCTTCCTCATGGGGGAAAGTGGAGGGGAAGACACTGATCTCTTCTCTCTGGTGACGAGTGACAAGATCTGGCTCCCTGAGATGCTGGTCTCTCTTTCAAGGAACAGTTTGCAGAATCTCAGATTGTCAATGGAATCCTGTAACTTATTTATTACACAGTGCTTTTAAAATCCATCAAGAAAAATCTACTGTGCTTTAGAGAAAGAGCTCATAAGGGTTTGAATGCTGCAGCAGCCTGTGTTCCAATATTAAGGCAGTTACTTGCAATGTGACCAGCTGTTTTTTTAAATGGCCACAACCTACTCCATCTCTGCAGGAACAGCATCTCTGTCTGCCTCCACCTTGTCATCTGTTCAAACTGAAGGCAGCTCTCACAGTACTCCCCTTCAGCTCTTCAGAAATGGATGAGTAGAAAAGCATTTTTAAATCTCAAGAGATTACAGGAAGAATGTAAACACACAGAGAAGTAATCCAGAGGTAAAAAGGTTTCACAGCATGCAACTCAAAAGGGATGCTCTGAGTCAGAAAATGGCTGCTACCTGGGCATTTTAAAATTAGATGCTGACAAAAAATTTAAATTTATTGTAGGTTAGGTACAGGCAGAGATGTATTTTCTTTCATAGCTGCAATAGCAGAGCAACATCTGAAAGGGAAGAGAGATTTAATATGTCTGCTTCTGATGAAGTACTCATTAAAGTATTAGCCCAGCTGAGCATAAAAGGATGTCATCTCCGCCCCACAGCTAGGAGAGGAAGCCTGAAGTACTTTTTCCACACCAAAATTACGGACTCACAGAATACCTGAGTGGATGACACCTCTGAAGACCAGCTTTTCCATTCCCTTTGCTGAGAGCAGAGTCACCTATGGCAGACTGCTCAAAGCCATGTCCACCCCCAAGGATGCCAAGTCAACACAGCATTTGATCACAATCACAGAGATGAAAAATGTCCTTCATAATTCCAAGTGGAAATTAAATTTGTGCTTATTTCTTCTTGTCCTTTCTCTGGGTACTCCTGGGAAGGGTATGACTTCATCATCTTTATTTCTTCCCATCATCAGGCCATTACAGGTTGATAAGATTTCCTCTGACCTTTCCCTTCTCCAGGAGAAATCCCCTCAGCTCTCTCAGTCTCTTATGGTTTGCCTGATGCTTTAAGGTGAGCCTTAGTCATTTTAGTGACCCTTTTTTAGACTCTGTCTTTATTGCAGTGGAAAAGTAACTCCAGCTGAATCCTACCAGTACTGAGTAGGGAGCTTGGATGCCTTGCACAACCTGCTACAAGGTAGGTAAAGAGTCCTAATGCAGCCCAGGATGTTTTTAGCATTCTTTGACACAAAAGATTACTGCTGGCTAATGGCCATCTCATCATTTACCAGGACCACCAGATTCTTCTCTGCAAAGCTGCTTTCTAAGTCAGCATTTACTCATGCCAGGGGTTATGCCTCCCAAGGTGTAGGATTTCACATTTGCTCTTGTTTAATTCTATGGGTTTTCTGTTGACCCATATATTTTGAATAGTAGCAGAAACAACTGTTTTATCAGGTACTCTTTCCAATCTTGTATCATCTGAAAGCTTTCTGAAAACTCTGTCTCATCACCCAGGTTATTAATAAAGATGTTAAATGGGATTTGTCCCTGTACTGGAGGGTGGAGGTAGCTCATATTCAAGGAGGGGAAAAGTATGAAATAAATAAGAGAGAGTGGCAAAAATCTAGCCTTTGATCAGATCTTCTACTATATAATTCATCTTTATACACATTCATTAATGCAGGTAGTTTGTGAGAAAAAAACATCTTTCAATCTAAGTTTTCATTTCTGAAGTCTGATGTCCTGTGACTGTGACTTGCTCTTACAAATCTTTCTACTTTTAGATTGTATCCTAAACACACCTTGAAAGTTGAGAACTGTTTAGCTTCTAAGACCAAAGAACAGTACTCATCCCAGGTAATAGACTCCATCACAAAAGACTAAGAAGGCAAAAGAGACCACTCAGCCCTTCCCCCAAACCCTTTGGAGGGTCAAAAAACAAGTAATTTGCTATGACATCAACAAGTCAGTAGGTTGAAACAGCTGGTGCTGAGGCCAAAAGGCTGCTAACTCAAAGGTAACTGAGCCCTTCTGCAATCATAACCAAGCTGGGGAACAGTCAGGGAAATTGCTTGAAAACCACAATTAGTCTGAAACAAAACACTAATGTAGCCTGAAACATACACAGCAGAGACAGAATTTGCTCTATCTCCAAGAAGATGCAGTAACAAAATTAGTCTGAAACATATGAGGGAACAAATACCTTTTTCCTTAACATCTTTATCTCATTTATCTCTAGGAAAAAGAAGTAGCTTCTGAGGGGAAGCAAGATAAGAGCCTAAAGAAATTGACAAGTGCCAGCTACATATATATATATACATATACATACATACATATGTGTGTGTGTGCACATATATGTGTATAAGTCCAAATGCATAATTTTAATCTTTTCCCAAAGCTAATAAAATTCAGGTCATGTAAGTCCTTGCTCTTTCTGTATTGTAAAGAAACACATCTCACTTTTTTAGACTCAATTTAGAATTCTCTGAATTAGTGGAGAGGGAGCATTTTCAGTTTCATAAACACCTGATGAGACTGATATATTACAAGAAAACACAGCATTCAGAGGCCTGGCCTACCGTGCACGAAAAGCTGAGAACACAGCCATCAATAAGTATTTAATATTGTCTTGTAAGTTATTGATTTTTTTCTTAAAAAAATCAAGGAAAGAATGTGAAAATAATAAGGCATGCTTACAAACTCTAATTGTTCCATTATGTATACAAATGTGTTTATAACAAGACTGAAAACTAGGTTTATATTAAAATCCCCAGTGGTAATAAAGATCAAATTTACCTCATTGAAAAGCAAATACAAATCGAATTAATGTACTGAATGTCTTTAAAAGCCATTTTTATTTTTCAAAAATGTTTCCTTATACTGTTAAAATTATTTCAATTTAAAATGGGATACTTATATCCTTATCAGCTGCAGACTTGTTACAGTAAGCAATTAAGGAGTTTTGTGTCATCCATCAAGAATATTGAATTTTCTGTCACTGTAACAATTCACATTTAATAAAATAAGTGCAAAAGTAGCATTTGGTTGAATATTGAGCCCAAGAAAGTATAGAAAATTGACCTACCTTTTATATCCCATGACCAGAGTGTAATTAATCAAATAGTATTAATGCTCTGGAGTATGGCAAAATAGCCCACTGCAATTATTCTTAGGATGCACCATGTTTGGGACAGGCTGCTGCCCCCAGTGCAGAAATCAGGTGGCAAAGTGAAAAACAAGCCTTTTGTCTCTCCACCCATGCTTGCATTGGTTGCAGAGCCAGCAGGGAATAAGTGGGTGTCAGTCTGTCAGGCTTTTCTTTTGTTACAGTCAAAGAAGACTGACAGTGACAAACTTTAGCTTTCAAAAATCATGCATTAGAGCTAAAGAATAGGGAAACTCTGCTCCTTTTCTTGTTTACCTTACATCCTGAACATATTTTCAGCTTGGGTAGATTTACTTTATTTTTCTTTTTGTAAAGATGACATGCTGATATGTTCATTATTCTAGTTTTAGGGCTGCTATGAAAACTATGAAATAGCAGAAGAGTAAATTAGTGAGGACTGGTAATCCTGTACCATAATAAGATGACTGCAGCAAACACCACTGGGCATTGCTGTTTGCATAAAACTTTTATAAGAACTTCCATTAACTAGGTGCTTTATATTCTCTTAAATGAATCAAAAAGGGTTCCATTTAGATATAAAATCAAAGCATATTCAGTTGGCACTAATTGTCTAGGAAGATTCAAGACAGGAAAAGGTTTTGACTTAGAATAAAAGTTTGTTGGTTATTGGAGGTTTTTTTTTAAAAACTATTTACTCTCTTGTTGAACTACCCCGTTTTTACCTTACTCTTTACCTAAAAGTCTTGCAGAGTGTGACCTTAAATAGGAACTGTAAAACCAAGATATTGAAGTGAAGCAACATATGCCTGGATGCAGTTGATATTTCTGACATATTGGTTTAAACCTATGAGAGTATTTTGTCTGCACTCTCAGTAGATGGCCTAACACCATGGCAGAGGCACACAGCTGACAAGTGACACAACAGAGCACTGGTGTGAAGAGACACAAGCAGCTGAAAGGAAAGGAGACTTTTCTGTATGCTTCACTCATATGCTTTCTTTTTATGTTCTGAGATCTTAATTTTAAAGGTTGATAAATTATTTGGTTCACCAGTAATCTCTGAAAACAGATCTTGGTGCTCAAGCAGCCAAGCTAATATAAATGAAAAGAAGACACTGTCTCCTGGTTCTCTACTTCTTTTGCCTTTTGAGCTGATTTTGACTTGACTAGATTGTCTAAATTTTGAGTGTGCCTGAGGAGGCTTGTTTTACTGTTCTAGCAGGCCTGCATGTTCTGTGAGAACATTAAAAGATATTCATTCCATTAAGCATTACTCCATGTGTTGAGAGGAAAGAGAATCAGATGATTTGGTGAGGAGTTAATAATTTCACTCAAAGTCACCTTCTAGCTAGGAATACTAGGAGTATCAGTGTGGGAAAACTCTGCTTATTATGCCTAGTGTTCATGTCCTGCCTATTCTGAGCAGAATTCTTGTGCAGAGACATTCTCACAGACATGCTTGAGCCTCCTGCTGTGGGAGAGAGAACATGAAAGCACAGCCTTGCAATAAAGTGCATGTGGCAAAGCCCTTTTTTATAATGGGGCAAGCAGTAGGGCCCCCCCACTGTCTGTGAGGACGAGCTGAGCCTACCACAGCCTGTGTCCCTGTGTCCCTGCCCACCAGGATGACCTGAGCCTGAAAGAGCCTGGGGCTCACGTGTCTCTGCTGCCTGGTCCTGTTAGCAAGGTAATGATGAAGATCTGCTCTGCATTTTGGCTGTGATTTGGTGGTCTCCCTAGCTACCTGCATCTGTCAATTCACATGCCATGAAATACAGGGCATGAGCTGTACCCAACTGGTATCAAACTCTTGAGTTTTCTTACGTAACCTGCCCAGTTATCTGAACCTCAGTTTAATAGGTGTGTACAGCCACATCCATGAAGACAATTCTTTCTGCATTTAAGCAGACATGTGATATAACAGGCACTGGAAATTATCTGCACATGCATTGAGTTATTTTCCCTTGTAGTGTGTTATATTAGAGCCTGGTGACTTCAAATTCAAGTGGCTTACAAAGCTGTTACTTTTCTCCTCAAAGGAATTCCTTCTTTTTTAAAGACTTCAACTTCATTCTTATTTTGCATATCTGGGGTTTCATATATCACTACTGCAATAGACAGTAAAATATTCAGGACCTACTGACCTCCAATATTTGGACTTACTCTGTTTTGAAGAACAGCCTGATTCCAGAGAACATGTGTGAAGATATGGTTTAGAGACTGACAGTACAAGCAGCATGTATGGGTTAGAAAGACTGATACTATAAACCACATGTACTGTCTGAGGCAGAGAGATATTTAGGCCCTCCTAAAAGCAAAGCTTGTTTGACTCTTGACTCTGGCAATGATTTCTAGTCCTGTTTCTCTGTTCCTTGTCTGTAAATCCAGAATAAAGACATTTCCTTGTTTCCCAGGTTACTCCAAAAACTGTTTAGAAATTGATAATATCTTTGTTATGTTGACTAGCCAGGAAAATATGTTGACTAGTCAGGAGAAGTGTTCCCCATGAGGCAAAAGAAGATGTTAGAAAAATACAAGCTATATGGAACAAACAATGGTATGATGGACTTGTTTTTTTAATCAATCAGATATGTGATGTTGTACAATATTCTTTCAATAGGATGACTTTAGGATAAATTTGCTAAGCAGTAAAGAGATTCAGGAGAAAATAAATCTGATGGGTAAGGAAGATAACTTTCAACTCCTTCTTAGTTTTTGAAGAAAGTAAGTATCTCAAAAATATATTTTATTTCAAGAGCTGTGTAAAGTACACCCTATACTTTACCACACATTTTAAGAAAAGCTTATTTCAAGACAGTTAACTTTACTGAAAAGAATCCTGATTAACTTTAGGATAATTAACTAGTAAAATATTTTCTCAACATAAAGAAATGTTTGACAGTGTGTGGTTTTTGCACTATTGTAAGCTCTCCAAAGCAGCAGTTACATGTGTTGTGAAAAAGGAGTGTCTCTGGTATGAATAAAAGAAAATTTGTGCCACTTCTTTGAGTTTTCTTGGGTAAGGGAAATTGGAAATTATACCAGAAGGTATGCATTTTATGAATTCAGAGATCTTAATCAACTTTGTTGTTATACTACTATTTTGAGGAGAAAAAAAAAAAAAGTTACTAAAACTGAAAATAAGTTTATGTGTCACATTTAATCTCAGGTCAATTTCAGAAACCCCAAATCTAAATGCTGTCTGTCATATCACTGAAACCCATGACCATAATTGCTCCTCTAACAGGACTTTAATGAAGCCACAAAAAACTTAGAAGATATAATCAATCTGTATTTCACACAGAGTGCAATTTAGAGAAAGGACAGCAATCTTTTCTGAGCTAATCACACACAACTTCTCAGTTTCCATTGCACTAACAGGTCTTTGCTGACGCCGCCTTCTCAACACAGAACTATTCTGTCACCGATATGAACTGTGGCTAATATTAACATAATAGTTAACATAATTAACATGGCCTGGCTTCTATTTCACCTGGAACGAACACAGCCACTATTATAGACTGTAAGATGGGTTTATGTAATTATTTTTCTTTACAAAGCAGCGTATGAGCCTTAAAACAAAGATTTCCAGGCCCGAGAAAAATAAAGCTTGCCTTCTTTTGGAAATAGAGTAAGCACATCTTCAGATCATGGATTAGCTCAGGAAAAGTTTGTTTACATGGTTGACTCTGTGAATTATAATGAAGTCACTAAAGTTGCCTATAACAACTTGTTTCTTGAGCTTGCACTCCAGTGTTCTGCTGACACAGCTGCAACAAAGATACATGGACTCCCTGAGCTGCAGGATCCCTTCTGGACAAAAGCATTGATCAGCAAAACTCTGCTGTTAGCAGAGCTGCTCATTTCATTCATTGGCTGAGCACTTTGTATAGATTGAAACCGTAGCTTTCCCATTTAGAGCCCTTATCTCAGAAACCACATTTACATTTCAGTCAAAAATCTCAGTCCCTACTTCAGTATGTTCCACAGGACTTTCTTTCACCCCATTGCGCATGATATAAACTAGAAAACAAAAGTTGCAAGACAGCTCTCACATCACAGGAAAAATTGCTTCCTGTACATCATCAGTTAATACAATTGGACTTTATTCTGGAATTTGGGTGTAGACACTGCTCATCTCCACACGGGCCAGCAGAGCTATTAAGATGTCTCTGTTTCAGCATCAGCCATTTGGCAATGTATTTAAGGCTAAATAGCATCAGTAAACCTTATGGCAATAAACAAAATTGCCAGATTGACTTTACACTTTAATTAATTAGAAGGGCTTGCAAATTATCTTTACATCTTCTAGATGTAAGGCTAGCATTAAGTAAAGTAAATCACCATTAACTGTTAAGAGAAGTTGATAAAAAAACATGGATTTACAAAAAATAAAGTAATTAAAATGAATGAAAGGGGACATTTTTAAAATGTAGACAGAAATGAATCCAAGGATGAGAGGCCAAGGAAGCATGGAAAAGAAATTTTAAATAAAAGAGTGACTGTGGCAGATGCATATATTTCTATGTGAGCTTTCAGACTTCCTTAGATTTTTTGTTGCAAGGAATAAAGGAAGCTGACCACTGTGTATTCTACAAAATAAGGAATGTCTATGTGGGGACACAGTGTGCAATGCAGCACTTAGCAATTTTTTATGCTGTATGACAAATACAAGTTCCTCACAATCCAAGATGTAACAAACTGGAAGCAAACATCATTCTTGCAAAAGTGACCACAAAAACTCAGCTGTTCAAAGGCTCTGTATCTTATGTGTCTCAAAGGCTGCAAATCACATTTGCTCAAAGCACAACTTGCTGGTTTGTTTTTTTCTCTTCCAGAAATGTGGCCAGAAGGCTTCCTTTGGGATAAGAATATTCTGCTGTGTTCCTTTTGGCTTATGCATCAGTCTCAGGAAGATGATTTATTTGAATACATATTTCTGAGTATGATAGGTAAGCCAGAAAGGAAGTAGAAGCTTCTACTACTTGCAGGAACCTTTACTCTAGAATGATTCAGAGCTGACTCTGAATGGTAGTGGAGCACCTCACCTGGCTACTTAGATTAACTGATGAGTAGAGTTCCAGTGGTAATATGGTTGCCATGGTTATGTGCTCAGTAACTAACTGAGCACAAAGGTATTAATTTTGTAGCATGTACCTGAAAATGACTAAAACCTCATATGACACATTTAGAGAGCCCACCCCATCTTTGAGATTAATAATAATAATCCTCCTCATCATCATCATCATCTTGAAGGAATGTACAGTATACCACTGCTTCATGCTAATGTTT
This sequence comes from Parus major, assembly GCF_001522545.3. Lineage (NCBI taxonomy): Eukaryota > Metazoa > Chordata > Aves > Passeriformes > Paridae > Parus > Parus major. The sequence continues at coordinate 14,180,647 of NC_031799.1, forward strand.
AAAATCCAAATAAAATTAAATACTATTAAGAGCGGTCTTCAACTGCATTGAACAGCAGCTCCTCTCTGAGACTCTTATCTTACTTCTACATGTAGAGTCTGTGAACTGGAAGGGAATGTTTCAAAATGCCTGGAGTCCTTCACCTGAAATAATAAAACAATCTCAGGAGGCAACTTTGGTTTGTAGGAACTTTTAGAATTTAGAAACTCAGGCAACAAAGCCAGAGAGGCCCATCTAATGCTCAGATTTCAACCAGAAAGCACCTTTTAACCTCAAAAATGAAGCAAAGTTGATAGCCATCTTTTTGAAGCCTATTTGAAACCATGTATTGAATGACAGCAATGGCTGTCACACAATCCAAGCATGTCTGGACGAAACACACAAATGGCTGTCTCTTCACACACCAGCTTCTACAGGCACGAGTTCTCCTTCCTCCTTCAATTTTTTTTATTCAGTATCATTAGTCCATAAACATCACTGCACACACACAAAATCAGTTTGATTTGTAGCTGAATAGAACACATAATTTCTTTCAATATAGAGTGAACATACAAGGCTATGTTCAGCTTGTGTGTAGAGACAATACCTGCAAAACAAATGTACCCTGGTTTCTGTATTACAGATGAGGATGTTGGGCTATAGTCCACATAGAAGCATAAGTAAGATGCTTCTTTCAGGTTTAGTATTACCTGTTGCACCTCTGCCACAAATGAAGACTGAGTTTTGGCTGTATAACTGCAAATTTGCTGACAGTTTTTATTCTGGGTTATAGCAGGAGACAGAAGGGAATGCAGCCCAGCCTGCTGGCATCATAGTGTTAAGTGTGAGAGATAGTAAAAATACTTGTCAGCTGAGTGAACAGAAGAGGCTTGAGTGCATGCAGAAATAACACTGCCTGAGGAAAAAAAATGGCAATTTTACTTAAGAATTTTCTAGCAGGAAAGGATGCTGTATTACCTGGGACATTTCACTGCTTTTTCTCCCCACTCCTGTGTGTTCTCTTGCTCTCTTGTTTTTAACTTGAGGAGTGATGCCAGGGAACTCCACTTCTGCTAAAGCACGTTGTACAAGGGCTGCTCTACAATGTCCAAGCCAGAAAAGGTCTCCATATTAATAACAAAGCAGCAGGGGCTTTGACTTTTTCACATAAGGATGCAATTCTGGATATCTTGTGTATCCTTTGCTGGACCTGTTCTATTGTTCAACAGTTTTCCTGCATTGGGGAGCCCCAAACTGGACAAAACACTCCTGGTTTAGTGCCACAAGTGCTGCACTGAGGGAAACTATCACTTCCCTCAGCATGCTGGCTGCTGCCTTGCTAAAACAACTGAGCATGTCAAGTGCTGCCTTTGCTGCCAGAGCACAACCTTGGCTCAAGCTCATCTTGTCATCTACAGGACCCACCATGTCTCCAGCTCTTTGGTAAAATTCTTTTCTACACAGACATCCCTCAGACTGTAATGCTGAATAGTGGTGGTCCATACTAGCTGCAAGACTTTTCACTTACTTTGTTGACCTTCATGAAATGTCAGCCCATTTCTCCAGCCTGCTGAGGACCCATTGAATACCCTGTCATAATAATTGCTTGTCCATCCTATCCCCTGTTAACTGTGGGGTGCTAGAAAATTTGCAGAAAGTGCACTTTGTCCCACCATGAGAGTTATCAAGACATGACACTATATTGGCCTGAACAGTGATCCCAGAGGGATGCTGCTAGTTACTGACTTGTCAGCTGGAATGTGCACCCATCCCACATCCCATGCAAATAGTTGTACACATCATTTTAACTGCCTTAAAACACAGGGAATGTTAGTGTTTTCCCCAAAAAAGAAGAGTAAAAATTCAAGATGGACTAGGGAAGACTAAAAAAAAAAAGGCTAGTGAATGAACTGCTAAAGGAATAAAGGAATAACCTTTTGCAGAAGAGATGTACTGAAGCTGATGGGCCGCTGCTGCCATGAGACTTGGGAAACAGAGCTGAAGAATTTGTTCATAGTGCTGTGTGTGAGATTTCTTTACTACAGCCTTAAAAGAAATTCCTCTGTTTGGTTCTATAGCATTAGGGGTTCTTCTTTTTACTCCAACACTGTTCCCTAATGTCAACATAAAATATAAGAAATTAAGGTAATATTCAAAACTTATCCCTAGTGACGTAACCTTAATCTCAGTATCTGGCATAAATCTAATATATGATCTAAATGACAGTTCTACTTGATAAAAAAATTCTAAAGTTAAATGTCAGAAATATTATATTTAATATTTTTATAACTGGTTAAGAGTTTAAGGTTAGGAAATTCTTTCAGCTAAATTTCCCTGCACAAAAAGTTTAAAAGGAATACTTTTGAGTACAACATTCTTCTGCTGCCTAAAAAAGCATCCCATCAGCCACTGAGGGTATTGCATGCATTTAGCAATGGCTGGAGACTACAGATGGCTGTAAACAACTTAGTATCCAAGGTGCAGGTTTGGATTCAAGGAATAGAAGTTTGGGTTGTACTGATATCTGTACAAAAAATAAAAAATATAAAAATTATAGTATATATAAAGTATAAAAGCCCAGGAATGAGATGGAGATATGTGTAGATAACTGTTTCTGTTTTGTTCTAGTCAATGTAGCATGATTTTACTTATTTATATATTTATACACTACTGAATAGCTTTCCATCATTTTGCTGTAAGGGCACATATTCAAGGTGCTAGTACCAATAAAATTTCAACTAATTTACATAAGGCCTATTGAGATAAGACGTTCCACCACAAAATGCAGTTTTTATGCGTGTTCTTAGATGTTAATGGTGAAATGAGTGATGTTTGTTTTCCTCCCAAAGCTCATTTGTTATAGGGTGTTAGGTGTAGTCACTGGACATGTATTTATCCTAGATTTGATGTTCTTATATGTGATAAGCTTGCTCTTCCCCAAATACAGTGTTAAAACGTAACATATAAATATATAGAATTCAATCATATTTTAGTTATTTTATTCTTGATGGATTTCAAAATAATGAATGGCTCTTTTTAACTCTAATATTTGCAGGACATACTATGAAGCAAACAAGTAGCCTTTCCTGATGATAGTCTCTGGCTGCCAAAGACAGTTTTATCACAGTTTTCTGGGGTACTGTCATGATTTGTTGACTTTCACCATCAGTACAGTGATGTTCTGGCTTCTCTCCCAGAAGCCAACACATGACTTACAGGATGTAGAGAAAAAAAAATATATCAGGAAAAAAAAAAAATAGGATGATGTGTATGATCTATGTCAGAATAAATCTTTGGAAGAAATTTCATTGGCTATCTCATATGTCACTTATGCTGTGTCCCAGCTTCCACCAAGTCGTGATCAGTAGTATTTTTTTGAGTTTTCATCTCAGTTATTTGGACTGATTCACACTAAGCTTGTTTCAGCCTAGGCTGAAGTTTAATTAGCAATATTGACAAATCTTGTGCACATTTTCCAATAATTATTAAAGTAATTGTTAGACACAGAGTGCAATGCTATTGTAACAAGAAAAAAAAACCAAACAAAAACCACTACAGCATTCTTCTATGTAGAAAAAGTGTTACAAGGATTCATGATATCAATGACATAAAATGCCCAGAATACCCACTAGTTTTGTGTTCTTGACCATCTCTCTTACACCTTCTTCTAGCATGCCCATATCTGATATCAACAGAAGCATCAAGCAAAGTGGGTCTACCAACTTTCAGTATTCAAAATGATCAAAATAAATTACCTAAAAGAAGTCCAGTATTTTTGGCAGAAATAAGAAAGGTCGATTTCTCCTGTTCCTCCTGCTTTATTGCTACCCTCATGACAGAGCTGCTTGGCAGCCTTAAATAGGACATGACATGTTGTCATCTTTCCTCCCCTATCCCTTTCAGGTCCTTCAGGGAATCTCAACACAAATGCCTTATTTCAAGGAAATAATTTTTTTTCTGCCTCTGGCAATTCTCTTTGCCTTTCATCTACTCATTGTTATTGTCATTTTTGCTCTTTTCATTGCGCTTGGGCAATGACATCAGTATTTCACATAACCACTGAGAACCTTCTCCAAATACATGAGAAAAAAAAGAAAACACCCTAGAGAACAATTATTCCACTTGATGCAATTTTTTTTCACCTATCACAGCTGAAATGATGAATAAAACTATTCTAGAAGACAGAACAATTTGTATATGTTCCAGATATTAGCATGTCTGTCTTTCACAGGAATATTAGGGACAGGATAAGAGCAAAAAGTGACCCAAGCAGAGTGCAGCAATAAACAATAAATGACCTCATTAAAAATCACGGACTTGAAATAGCCATTGTAACCAGGACCATGACATATGGTGCTCTGTGCTCAGTGTTGTCTGCTGTAATAACACTGCCTACACTATGGAAGTTTACCCCAGATATGTCAGTTATTGCCACTTATTAGCAATGCCAACTTTCTTTTTCTTAGCAAGCTGTTAAAACAATGACAGAAGACCAGTTAAAAACATGTCTCCTCTTACAGAACACTTCACTGCCATAAACCTGCACAAGAAAACACCAAATTACAGTATTCCTCTTCTAAAACTCCAAATCTAGGAGATGGCATATGTGAGATACTTTCATTATGATTAATGCAGCTCTCACAGAAAACCAGTTGGAACGGTTATTTATCAGAGGATCAAAACCTTAGGGATTTGTTATGTCCTTTTTTTGTTGTTGTGTTTGGATTTGTTATTCTGGGATATTTAAATGTGTACAAATAAAATGGAAGATTAAAAGCCTAAAGACACAGTTTCTCACTTTCTGGCTTGGAGGTTATCTTTGATCTAACCCACATACAGTACTTAGGGACATACAGCACCTTAACTCATGTATGCAGTGGTGAACAAAATTTTTTTTTTTATTCATGGTCTAAAAGCTTGTTTTCTGGTGTTATGTGCTAAGATTACCATATGCTCTATAATTTCTCTGTGTGCATTAATTCAGTCAAGGTTTTTCACTAGCAGCTCTGAATTATGTCTGCATCTTTTTGTCTTGCAAAAAAGACATGAACAAAAGCAACAGCCTTGAACTACACCATCTGTATTCTTATTTGTGTGGTGGATCTGATGAACAACTTCTTGCTATTGAGGAAAACAAAGGAGATGTCTAAACCATTCTCCAGAATCTTTCCATGGCATTCACCATTTCTGCAAAGAGCACCATTATCTGTGATATAACATAAAAGGTCCAAGTGATTCAGTGAATGTACTTGAGTCCTTCTTGATGGAGGGCATTAGTGTAATACCAGTTGGTAAAATGCACACATGCATTTTCTTTATCATGTCTGGTTGTTTTTTGGCTTTTTTTTTTTTTTTTGGGGGGGGGGTGTCAGATTTTTTAAAACCCCAGATTTCTTAATATTTTTTGGTATTTAACAGGCAGGTATCAGTTAAACTGAAATACAGTTGATATGCACTGTCTGCAAATATTGGTACATACTTCTGTTGCCAAGACGACGTAGCAGAGGATGAAGAAAAATTACAGACAAAATAGGTATTGACTAGCAGATTTTTAAAAAGCAAAGTCTGCAATTGCAATATAATCTACTTTATTGTACGAGGTTCAGATGTGAATTGATCAGTCTGGTTCATACTTAGGAATATTTCTGGTTATTTGTAAGACCACATCTCATACTGCTGTCCATCTTGCTCTACATAGATTTCCTGTTGCAGTGGACAATGACCTGGCAACAGTTACTGCTCTCATTACTGCCTCTGGCTGAACTAGAGGAATGAATATAATTGGAGGTAAATCTTCCAGCATTTAGAAAAAATTAAATGCTATAAAACACTGCAGGCCTCTCCTCAAAAATACACACTGCACCTTTGGTGTAACAAACATATCAAGCTTGTTAGTAATGTTGACTTTGAAAAAAATAAAAAATCCAATTCAAGAATAGCCTTGCCTAGTAACCCAAAATGCCTACATGAAAACTGAGATCTACAGTTACTGTCCTCTGATACACAGGAACTTTTATAACTTCAAAACCTGATCTCTGCTTAAAACCTCTACACTGCAGTGACAAAACAGGAAACAGACTGAACATAATGGCTTTCTGAAGAAAAGGTTTTTAAGCATGACTAGTGGTCATATTCAGTGTACCACCCACAGAACACCTCAGATTTTGTGATGTTAAGGTGATCAAGAAGATGATTCACAGTGCTAAGTATGCAAGCACTGGGTACTGATTGTTGGGGAAAAATCTATACATTAGAAATTCACAGCATATATTTCTGTTAGGACATAGTCTATGGCAATATTAATGCTCTCACAGTTCCCTGATTAAAATTAAAAAGAAAAAAAAAAATAGTAAGGAGAGGAAAGGCCAAATCACTAAAGAAATAAATTTGCACATTCAATTCTAATAGTGTTCAAATAATCCTTGTAGCTCAGACCTATGTTTTGTAAAGAAACGTTTTCCATTCCTATATTGTAGCAATTTTTTTGTGTGACCAGAGGACTTTTGAACAGCAGGAATTGCTGTCACTGAGTATTCCCAGAGCAGTTGAATTTCAGATTAATTTAAAAGTTTAATATCTTATTTTTAAAATAAAATGCTTTTTTCTTCACTGAACAATGTACTTATACAGTAGAAAAAAATGCACATGCATAGAAATACTGAAGTTAGTGTGAGAACTCAAATTTTGAAAACAGAACTATTAAGCTTAACTCTTAATGACATCCCAATGCATCGAGGTATGAAAGTTTGCTATTCAGAATAAATTCTACTTTGGTTCCAGTCCGAGGTAAGGTAGGAAGTAGGCTGAGGTAGATAGAGATATTAAAAATGGAGAGATTCTAAAAATAAATAAATTAGTGTTTAAATACATGTCAATACCATATGTAGTAATATGAAATTCCACTTAAAAACAAGCCTTTGTTTTGTTTGGTTCTGGACACAAACATGTATGAAATAAGACTGGACCAGACAGCAATGTATACTCTGTGAAGTGGTCAGATGTAGACAGGAGACCTGGATTTTGCTGCTTAACAAAATTCTTCTGGTTCAATGCTGGTATTTTTGAAAATAATTTCATTGCCTACCATTGGAATAGAACTGTATCTTAGCAATGCAAAGTAAAAAAAAGAAGAACTACTAGTGAAAGGAATTCACAATACACTCTACAGTGCAAATTTAAAATACAACTGCTCAAATTTGCTTAAAATCAGTTTATCAATTTAGAATTATATTGATCCTACTGAAGGTAATGTAAAACACACAATGTGCTATTGACTTGAACAGACTGTGCTTTTTAATTTACAATGACCTAAAATGTGATTAATGAACATTACTTCCATGTCAATGGTGCCTTGAAATCTCAACTCTTATACACAAGTTCAGAGGTACATCATCTGGGATTGGCACACACAGTGAGATAAAGTGAATATATGATAGAATACAATTTCCTTAAGTGCCACTAACAATTATTTTCTATTCTCCTCCAGGATATTTAATATATAAAAACAAGATTAACTCTCAAATATTTGTACTCATATTGTATTCCTGTTTAGTGGCAATAGCTTACATGACAGTTTTTTGGGGAAATGAATTTCTCTTCTCTGCAGAGGAAACACACCTTAGGAACTGTTTGTGTAAATCAGGTAGTATCCTTTAATTTCTAAGCCTTCGTATTTCAGGAATGCAAAGAATTCTCAGGCACCTTTTTCTCCACCTCCCCACAATTACTGCATACCACTTCTGGGCTCAGAATAAAGAAAAGAGATAAGCAAACAGTTCTTCTTTTATGGTAAAGCAAAACTTGCTCAGTTACACAGATATTGGAAGGAAAAAAAAAAAAATCATGGTTTTATTTTTTTAGATATTTTCTTCAATTTATTAATAATCTTTTATATTTGTTTATTTATGGCTTTGAGCAAAGACAAAAAAAATCTATCTCATCCCTGATCATACAATTATTGTAAGAACCAGATCTATAGTCTTCCCAGCAGCAGTAAGATCCAACCTTTTTCATTAATACATTTCATCTTGTACAGATGTGAGATTTCATACTTATGGGCCTACTTATGTACAGAGAAAATAGGTCACTTCTGAAACTAGCAATGGACCTTTATATTACAGGAATGTGAGTCATTTGTTTCTTAATCTAAGTATATATACATTCATACATACATATATATATATACGTATATAATTTTATACCCTGTACCATTTTTTTTAATTAACATACAAATCCTAGATATTGTCCACTCTATTACAAAGTCATTAAAAATTATTTATGGTTTCACTGAAAGACCATGTGAATTAATATTTCTTCATAGTGCTTAAAATAAAATAAAAATATATATAAAAATATTTTGCTACTAACCCCATTTCTCCTATTAAATGTAAACCTTAAACAGTTTTCAAGATCAGTATATGATCTTAATTAACTGACAGAATTTGTTAGCATTAAAATAATATAAGGGGTATTGTACTCATAAATAAATGGTCTTGCAGCGTATCCATAATGTTTGAGACACTTTTTTTAAACAATCATTTCCCCATTTCCACTCCAGGTCACTTAAATTAATGGCAGCAGCATGTTAGTGGGTTAATTACATCGATCTTTACTGGTGAATGTGAGTCAGCAAAAAAAAAAAAAAAAAAAAAAAAGGAATATTTTTAAAAATTTTATTTGATGTACCACTTTAGTAAAAGGTATAACAGGCAGCATGGGTTCAAGCTCTGTTAGCTTTAGAGTATTTACTTGGCTCTCAAGTACATCTGGATTCACTGCATTACGTAGTTTGTGATGTTATTTAATTTTTCCATGCATCATTAAACTCAGCTTTGATGGGAAGAGAAGAACTCCTTTGCATCCACTTCCTTAACAGAGTCAGCTGGGTTTTAAGGAACAGAATATATGCTTGTATCATATCCATAATGCTGATTCTTCAGTGAGTTAAAATTATGACACATTTAGTTTCAATCTCTATTTAATGTGACAAATCAGGCACAAACGATTACGAAATTTTTTTTTCTATTTTTTTGTGGATAAGATAATGTGAAGGTTTGAGCAAACAAAACAAAATGTTCACAAAACAGTATGCTTTAACCCTGCTTTCTGTCACCATTTCCTTTCTGTTTTGAAGACATAAAAAATAATAAACCTCATACCTATGGGCTATGTTTGACACTACATGCCTTAGGATATACTAACCATTTAATTACAATATACACAGAGCAAATCGTGCATTTCCAGACAGACTTGATGCTATATTATATTTATTTTTGTAAATTAACACCACAGTCAACTACAAAACTACAGTGAAGACACAGAAAGCACCTGAAAGTCTAAATCAAGCTGTGGTTTACAAATAATCCTTTAAATGAAAAACCTCACTTCTAGACTTAAACCAGAGATTCAAAGTCAGCATTATAGGAATTTTAAGGTAGACACAATTAATGAATGGTTATTATTTTCTAAGATACCATAAAGCCTTTTCCTACTGACCAAACCTATTTTTATTGTCTTTTTTTTTCCAAAGCATGCATGGAATATTCTCAGATGCTATTGAGGGCAAGAAGAAGAAAAGTGATGGTATTGGTGAAGTACAAGCGGTTTGCAGGATCAAGCGTACAATTTTGCATAAAACATTGCATGTAAAAGTAACACTGTAGGTTTTAAGCCATTGCATTACAATTTAACAGTTGTGTTGCACTTAGCTTTAACAAATTTTAAAACTGTAAATTTTGAAGTGAAAGCGGAACCTAAATTCCTAAACAAAGACCTTGCAATGGTACACCACACAGTAGCTATTTTTGCTCGGGTCTAAAAAGTTATTTACAATGGCAATATTTAGTCTTTGAAAAGTCTTTAGCAGTGTGAAGATCAAAGTCCACCCAAGTTCTCTTAGACAACAGAAGGGTTGACATGCCATGAGGTTACAACCCATCCAGAGGAGGGCTAGTACCTCCCTTTGCAATGCAGGTGTTTGCAACGTAATTCTTTTCAATCTAAATTCCAATGGATGGTGCTAACGTATGAAGTGCAATGTGAAACAACAACTGAATTCTTCATGAGAAATTAACAACATATATGCAATCAATGAAGTAACAAAGGTTTCAGAATATCACTCAGTCAGTGCTATGTGTTAGTTGATTTTTTTTTTATTTTTTTTTTTAAATATACTTGTTTGAAGTTTGTAGGTGTGTTGACAATTTCCCCATGAAAACAGCCAATCTCATAAACAGAGAAATCTGTTTGGCTGATTTTAATGTCAACACATCAAAAATAAGTAATATTAGCGCTAAATTTAATCTTCTGTAATGGTTGCAAAAAAGGAAGACATGAACTCAAACAAGCTTTTTAATTGCTTATATATATATATATTCAGATATATATATATATAAAACCTTTACATTCGTTACATAGGGCAAAAGCTGTCTAAATTATTTTTCTCATAGTAGACTGCTGGGGCACGTTAGGAAACAGGCTAAAACAGTTCGGGGGATGGTGCTCGGTTTGTTGCCAGTCTGTTGCTCACAGTCACCAGGGATCATAAGTTTGAGGCGAACCGCGGTTTGTCTCCCTCGGGCTCTGTGCTTAAGACTGTGGAAGAATCCCTTTGCAGCGGCGCCGCGGGCGGCGCGGCCCCGCGGTTCGGGGGGATGGCTCCCGAGGACATCTGCCGGAACAGCGAGACCCGCTGGGGCACGGAGGCCCGGCCGGCCGGGGGCACGCCGGGGCCCGGGGCGGGCTGCGGGAGGGACGCGAGGGACTCCCCCACGGTGGGGTGAGGCCTGGCGATCAGGGTGGAGATCTCGTGGGGCAGGGAGGGCTGCGAGGCGGACAGCGGCCGCACCTCCCGCGTCAGGTTGGTGTTGTGGAGGGCCTGGGTGCTCTTGTGCACTTCGTTCTTCTGCGGGGCTCCCGGCGGCTGCTGCGCCGCCTGCGGCTGCTGCTGTTGCTGCTGCTGCTGCTGCTGCTGCATGAGGGAGAGCTGCGAGGCGGTCGGAGAGGCGTACTGGAAAGTTCGGCCGGCCAGCGGGCTCTGTACCGGCGGGCTGCAGACGGCCGTGGTGTAGGAGCAGGGCGACAGGATGACAGCCTGCTGTGGCGGCTGCGTGCTGGGCGAGGGCGAGTGCAGGTTGGTGTGCGAGAGGCTGCTGCTGGTGTACACGGGAGGGGACTGCGTCCTGCCGCGGGACGAGGCCGAGGTGCTGGAGTTGAGGGCTGGCATCTGCTGCAGGCTCACCGGGGCGATGGTCTGCACCATCTCCCTGTCGTGCTTCACGATCTGCTTCAAGATCTCGTTCTCTTGGTTGTTGAAAACGCCGGTGTTGAGGTCCTTCTGGAACTTCTGCAGCAGGATCGAGTTCTTCTTACCTTCACAGAGAGGGAGAAGAGTTAGTGAGCCCGAGGCGCCGGGGCAGAGCCCCTCTCTGGCTTTGTGTTTCAGCACCCATTGCTGAGGACTGTCTGCTGTAAAAGCCTCAGCAGGCCCCGGGGGGCTGAGCGGGCACGGCTCGGCCGGCAGCCCACGGCAGGAGGGGGCTGTGCCGCGCTGGCACGGCCGCAGCTCCCCAAGGCCCTCTCCGCACCGCGGGCCTTCGAGCACCGCCGCACTCCGACACACCTGACCTTTCTCTGCCTCTTCACCTGCAGTTTACTGTTATTACTACAATTACATGTAAGAACTGTAATTTCCTGAGCTACTGTCAGAGAAAAGTCATCGTGCTCTGCATCTGCATCATCTTTCTCGTTGCAAAACTGGCTGAATTTCTGCTAAACAGTTATATAAAAGTACACCTGCCATTTAGTACGTTTCTGGGAACTAGTTACTAGGCATCAGCAACCAGTGCTTTTAAGGGTTTGTGAACTAATATGAACTCATGGATAATGTGACACCTGCCTCCACAGTGAAGACTGCTGCACACTGTGACCTGATGTCTGCTTGATGGCTCACAGTGTCTGTAAGATGTAGACGCTATTCTGTCTGAGTCATCAGATGCTCAGGAACACAATAGCACTCAACTGCTCTTTTTTTTGCTGGTTTTGGGCTTTTTTCCCATAAAACACTGCACTTCAGATGGGATTGCTGCTCCAAGAACAGGAGGTTTACTGCTAATAGTTTTCAAGCACATATTACTTAGAGTTGGACTGCGTTTCCAGAGAGTCTTGTGAGACAAATTGTATGGATTTTATGCATTGAATTGATATGGAGAAATCCTCAAACTGAATTCTTGAATTTTTGTTGAGGAAGCACCACCAAACAGGATAAGTTTACTGTTGCTTTTTGTTTTTTTTACAGCTGTGTTTTAAAATCAGTGTCAGTAATGATGATCAGAGTACAGTTCTTCTGATCGGAAACTTTATGCTTTGCCTAGTATGTCCTGTTGGGAGGTCCCAAATACTGGAACAGCAAGTTTACACCTATTGTTTTGATAATCTGCCATACCCTTCTGCCTTCCACTTGCATATTACTGGATTGCTTTTCTGATTACAGGCAGATCTGAGCGGTGCCAGTATGCAGCCATCAAGGCTAGCAGTGCCCATGTTGTGAGGAAAATGAGAGCCCTGCTGCAAAGGATTAATTCACTTCAACAAACAACGGGTTTGTGAGTGCTGAGAGGCTTCAGCTCTTCCCAGCATTATAGATGTCATCTCTAAGCAATTTATTTAAGAAAATGTCATCTACTGCTCATGACACAGCATAAATCCTATCAAGTGCTGAAGGCAGCAAAAGAAATCTACAGGATTAATAAATAATACTAGTGATAATTAAAGTATGAAAAATAATCCTCAGAGGAGTACAAGAGCTTTCTAAAACTTGGTGGTTTTTATTATTTAAAAGTGAGATTGCAAAATTCTTGTCTGCACACATGTGTTATTTATAGATCAAGAAAACATTTACTGCAGCATAACAGAAGAAAACTTTTAAAGAGGGGCATTTTATCATGCAGCTCAAAGGAAAGAAAATGCAGAAGGATTTTAAGAATAATCATATGCAACAAAATGAAATATATACCTATCCTGTCAAGTCTATCAATTGCCACCGTTTCAAAGGCTCTTCTCATCATGGGGTACTCTTCCAGGACCTCGTTGAAGTTGTCCACTGAGAGGGAGTACAGGCGACAGTACGTGTCTGCTCGTACACTGGCAGTTCGACGGCCCTTGGTCAAAAGGCAGATCTCTGGGGAGAGAAAAATTCAGCACACACTGAAAACAGAAGTTACTGAACCCTTTGAAACTTTAAAGTTAGGAATTGACTCCGTGCTAACAAGTAATAATTTAGTACTCAGCAGCAATTTTTCTATTTCTGTTTACATAAGGTTGCAGGGACAGTTCTGAAGGTATTTGATTCTATTTTTGGTACTCTGAAAAAATAATTTGTGTCCTTTAAGAGCCCTGCCTATAGGTTTTCTCCATATGAACTCTATCAAGGCTTTCTAAAATAGTGCTTCAAGTTCTAAGAAATGATCCATCAGCTGTCAAACACAGCTTGATGACTTTGATTAACCCAAGTGCTGAATTAACCCAAGTGATTCTGTTGATTTTCTTTTAAATACACAGCTTCCATAGAGGACCATTCCCTTTAATCATTCACCAGATTTATAAAACTAATGCAATACATGATATAATGATGTAATAATACTTGAATATAAGAGCTGTTCTGAGAAAAAACTTGCAACATGAACATGCCTTCTGTTTCCTTGGTGTTTATGTCCTAATACTTTGGGAGAGAAAACTTAAAATTTTTATCTTTATTCTCATTAGATTAAAAAATGGAGTTCATATGATTAGTCTAGTAGCCTTTCTCTGCAAATGCCTGCGACTGGAACAGTGGAAACTGTTATTCTGGATCAGTGGAAACTTAAGGTACATGCAGAGACTGAAGAAAAAGCCCCAAACTTTTGACTTCTAATTCTCCAACCCAGAGTATTAGGGTAACTGCATAGAGTCCAATGTCAGTGTCTGAGGCTTGTAACAGCAAAACATTTGGGGTAAAGTATTTATGTATTTAGAATAAAATATAGAAAATTAGAAAGTCATTTGCAAAAAGTAGTGTTTGAGTTGATCCCATTTTCAAACCGGGGACTATGAACACGCTTAGAAATACCAAGAATTCTTTAGCACATTCAGGGTAGAGAGAGATAAGTTTTCCTACTCAGTTCTAGCAGTCAAAGCTGCGAGTTCATAGCTGGTATTTAAATGCAAAAGTAGGAAACTGTCTCCTATCTTGCTGTTTGTCCATTATATGCTCAATTTCAATCTAACTACCATTTTCAAGTGTGTAAAACCAAATAATAAATAATTCTGTGAAAGACTTCAATTCTTCAATTCAAAAGTACAAACCTAGTCCTTGGTTTGGGGTTTTTTCCTGTATGTCTTCAATAAATATATATTTTATTAATCTAGAATATGAAGAACCTTGGTTTTATTTTTTGTCTCATACTTCTTGTGGAGGAATCTTCACATGCTACCTAACCTGAAGGCATAGGGGATAAGATGCTTAAATTACAGTGACTAAATCAAAGTAAATTAACATTGGACCAATACTAGCACAGAATGTACTTAAACCCCAACAGCTTTGGGAAGAATTTATAGAAACTACTGGGAGAATAAAGAATTTATAGAGAATACTAGTAAGAGACTTGACCTGAAGTCCCTTACAAAACTTGATGCCCATGAAATAGTGACAGTTTACTGTAAAGAACCAGCCAGGTATAACAGAAGTCAGTCCTTTCCTTTTCTTACTCTTAGCTTAGCCTGACCTCTTCTCCTTAGATTGAACCCACTGCATTTTAGTTACAAGAGAAGGACATTTTGCCCAAAGGGAGCAGTTAAATGCAGTCAATACCTGTTCCATTTCCTAAGATATTCTTTAGGTCTCACAAAGGATAAAGTTTTACAATACATGGTTGAATTCAGAGAAAACTGTCTGGAAAGTCTGTGTGGCTAATGATCACCTTTTGATTTTCAGCTATCTTCAATTAAAATTGCTGCAAATGACACATAGGTGTCTTCTGCTACTCTCAAAAAATATTTGAATTTAAAAAGCATAAAATTTTCCCCCTCCCAAAAAAGTGTCTCCTAAATCCCCATCATTCTGAAGAGTGCAGAAAAAACTGGAGAAAGTATAGTTTTTATCATTAATAATCTTGACCACTGTACTGTAGATTACATCAGAAAGATGGGAAGAAACCATAAGAGATAATGTTGGGTTTCATCACTGGACAATGGGACTGTAGAATTCATGGATACTACTGTAACAAATAGAACTACTTTTTTTCTTCTTCTTTCATCTTCTATTATTTTTTGTCAAGTAAGGTGAAGGAAGAAATCAATGAAAACTGTGATGTGCAGACTGTCAACCCAGAACTTCTGGTTGAAGAATATATGTCTGGAAGGCTTTTAATATTTGTAATCCTACTAGTTAGATAATACAATAAACAGTGGGTCAGAAAAGATATGACAAATGTCCCAGTGCCCAGAAACTGGTCAGGGAGTGCTGCTGTGGAGGATGCCTGCTCTGTAAACAAGGACAGCTTTGTGTTCTCAACTCCAGTTGAATAGTCTTACTCAAAAGATGAACTACAGTTTTCTTACAGGAAAAATACTGCGAATGAATATCCACATACTGCATTTCCAGTGGTGTTTCTTGGTAGTATAGTCACTGACTCATCATCTATATTGCCTTGTTATATGTATCAATAACATCATTTGTAGTCTGTTCATAAGACTAAGTGTTTGCTAATTGTATGTGTTAATCTGTCAGCTGTTTGGACAGACCCTCAAGCATAATGAGAAATAATATATGAAATCTTCCTTGCCTGAACCAGAGAGCAAGAATACTGAAATGTGTTCCCATTAAACACTTGTGTTCATTTAAATAAGCCAAAGTGTTTGTTTTTCATGAAAAGAATAAAGCAATGAAAATAGCCATGACATGTTTAAAATGAGCCTTAGTGGCATCAAGTACACCAGGTGCCCTTAAAAATTATGGTCTCTTTGATGTTCAATTGATTTAAATAGACTAGGAAATACAATAATAACACAGGTGTGTGTAGTGAAACACAAAAGGCATAGAGTATTTTTATACAGTTTGGACAGACAAAGTTCTCTATTAGCATAAAAATATCGGCAGCATATTACTAATATTACCATGTACATTTGGCATAATGCATTGCCTTCATGCTGACACTTTCAGTGTGTCAAATACTGCTGTCTTTCCAAACAAAAGAATGTCTTCAATTCCAATTAAAAATTATATACTAGGCTACAATGAACCTGTAATTCAATTCTGAATGCAAATTTTACTTTAATTATTTAATCTCTGTGGACAACTGTTACCTGGAACATTATGAAACAAATGTCAATCACTGCCCTAATGGAAAGTGACTGTTTGAAAGCACTGAATGATGATAAAAACATTCATTTGTTCTTACAGTCCATGTTTAATGCAAATGTAATGGAGTCATTTGTGAAAATCATAATTTGTGGTCTGCTAGGATCAGGTCTTTCCCACATTAAAATACAGCCCTCAAAAGAATATGGAAATGGGCTCAAATACAGTGTACTTTCTTCTGTGAAGATTCTTAACTAAAACAAGCAATGATAAAAGAGAAGCTAACCTTTTCTAAAAGTTATAATAATCAAAGCCAATCACCAACATACCAGTTGTACACATATGTGGGATGTGGCTGAGTGATGGTGTTGTTAGTGCTGTGTTAACAGTTGGATTCAATGATCTGAAGGTCTTTTCAATCTATGATTCTATGGCAGGATTTCAGCACAAGCTGGATCAGGTTCAGTTTTTGGAACACCATGAATTTCTAAAGGAGCTTGCCCATATTGGTATCTCATAAAACAGGGAATGCATAGGTTGTATTTTATTATTGCATTAATGTGACAGAACATTCTGCATAGGAAATTTTGCATATCTGAAAGAAAGCAATAAGGAAGGCTGACTTCAGCATGAGTGAGGTAATCTGAATGAGGTAAGATGAGTGACATAGCCCACAGGAAAAATTTTAAAGAATAGGATTAATAGGCCTTTTGTAAGGATCAAGTTTTGATCCCAGCTGAGACCAGGTTCATTGTTCTTATGGACTGTACTGATATGCCACTGTAGTTGATAATTTTTCCCCTCCCCTGTTTTTACATGATGCCTAAATAGTTTTTTCTTTGAGAAAATAAGTGCTGTTTATGGATGTGGAGGAGATTAATCACATATTATAATTACAAGGATATATGTCGTTGATCTCTTCTTTAGTCTTTGCTGGATGGGTATGTATCTACGTGCCATCCTAGCAAAAATTTTTGGTTTCCATTTTATACAGAAAATTTTTATATAGGAAAATTCCTTTGTTACTCTGAGAAGCAGTATAGTTTATGTGAGAGTGTATACATCATCTGTTCATTTTACATATAAATTATATTCCAGATGTAATTACTCAACCTTATATGTCACATTAACATTTGACTAGAGATTAAAATCTGCAGAAATTAGAATATCAAAATAAAGTTACCTTGCGGACAAAATGTGCCCACCAACAATAAACTGTGTTGGTAAAGGTAAGTTTTGAGTCCAGTAGTTAGCAAGTTCACTGAAGAACACCAAACCAGTCCTGTCTCCATGGACCATATTTCTTAGTTTAGAATGTTACATTGTATAAACAGAAAATTTAAACAATGAATTATTCTATGTGCATCGTGGTCTTGCAAGGACACAAGTTCACTTTACTAGGTGCAGAAATTTGTGTAGTAATGAATTAATGAACTCAACAGTATTTTAGCTATATAGAGTCTATATTAAATGCAATTAGGAGCAACTAGCAGTTTTTATGCATTTCTGTTCCCTTCCAAAGCTGTATGATTTCCCATCATCCGTCAGATTAAACATTACAGGATCTAGTGATATGTCCTTCCAGCTGAGGACTACTGGTTCAGTTCCTCAACAGGAAACTTGTGGGCACATAAGTTGCTGTGCATGTTGTCAGCTGTTCAGGTTGATTACTTCCAGCAGCAGAAGAAAGATGGAAAATCAAAGCAATTCAAAAGCTTGGGTCAGTCAGTATAACAGACTTGGTAATGTTTTTTGAGAACAGGACAGTGGATTAGAATATTGTTTATTTTATACAGAGCAATGAGCTACTAAATTACCATAGACAAAACTTCAATGTCCAAGTGTTCTTTCCATCTACCCATCTTTTATGACTTCAGAGCAAGCCTCCCAGAACCACTATGTTTAAGCTATGCTTATTTTCTAATAGCTCTTCATAACACCAACTTCTTGGCATCTACAAGGATTGACAGTTCTTTACTTCTTTCAAGCAGCTGAAGTTGCCCACTGAGCAGAAACTGGCTAATGGGCACCTTCTTTGTGTGGCAGTCACAGCAAGAGACATTCAGCATGGGGCACTCTGTTCACAGATTTACAGCTCGTAATGTGAATATGGCTGGATTCTTTTTCCCTTTTGGAAAGGACTATATAAACTTCAAGCAATTAAAAAAAAAAAATAAATAAATCAGTAAGCTTCTAAGCATCCATTCTTTCAGAAACTGATTTTTCAGTTCCATGTTGACTTAAGCATCTCCAATACAGAAAACAGGGAGAAGCTGCTTCATATGAGAACATGTTACTTTAACATAAGAATCTGCAAATCTGATTCATTTTTCTTTATTAAATGCTGGAAAACATGAAATGCATATGTCTATATTTTTTCCTCATTTTTAATGTGTTCTTTTTATCTTTCAGCATATTGTTGCTAGTGTAGACAATGGTAAACCCAGACATAGGCTGCTTTTATTTATAATTACTAAAATAACTACCACCAGGCTTTACAATTACTCAGAATGTAGTTTGATACAATTAAGTGAACTTCAGTTATCTGTGTTCTAAAAAATTGGGTCTTACATTTAAGAAATACTAAAAGATAGTCACTGCTCAAGAGGAACATTTCTGCAGCAAGGGAGAGAATTTAAGGAGAAAGGAAAATGGAGATAACTCCTGCCTTTTACAGCCAGATTTGTAATCTGGACTGCCCAAAAGGAAGCTATACAAAAACTGCAGCTGTTGCCACCATGTTTTCACTAAATATGGAATTGCAGAGAAGTTAGTTTGAGTTAGCACATCCTGCCTACATGACCTCTTCCTTTAAAATATGAGAGCAATAATTGTCTGTTGAGTTGCTTTCAAATATCTGGGTTTGTCAGTAGGGGAGATGGTTTATAAAGCAGCCTGTATACATTACCAAGTAGTTCTTGTTTTGAAGAGGGACTAAAAATGGCTGATTAGAATTAAAAGCAACTCCTGTAATATCCCATCTACAGTCTTTTATCACTTCTTAAACTATTTACCTGAACCTATTTCAAATATATCTATTTGTAATTTGTGATAGCTGTTGCCCTTATTAGTCATCCTATTAAAAATCCAACTGAACAAATAACATAAAAAACCCCGAAACCCCCCAAACAAAAACCACATAGGTTAGTTTAGCTGACATTTTTATTGCCTGTTTGTAGTAATTTGAACTTTCTGTCTCTGAAGACTGACACCTGAGCTCTCTGTATGTTCATTGTTTAATTTATGGTATTTTATTTAATTTAATGTAACAATAGCAAAAGAAGTAGCAAAAATTTACTTGGGGAAAAATTATTCATTTGAAAAGAACTGCATACATTTAATTGACTCAAACTTTGAAAGAATTTATAGACAAAAACTTATTTAAAAAAAAAATATATTTATGTAGTGTTTGCCAACAACCCTTAGAGTATGTTTCTTTCTTTACCTAGCTCCAATTGCCACTTATCTAAAAGAAAACAGTTTCTCATTTTAATGAAAAGTGGCAAATTATCTGAGCAGGGACATTATATTTTCATCCTGACCTCTCTTTGCTTTTTTCCATGTGCAGGTACTGAAAATAGCTGAGGCCAAGTATTCATGACTAGAGCAGACAAAAGCCAGTAACAGAAACACAGAATCACTGAGGTTGGAAAAGACCTCAGAGATCAAATCTGACCTTTAACTGAACACCACCCTTTCTGCCAGACTGTGGCACTGAGTGCCACATTTACACTTATGAACATTTCTTACATCCTCACTATTTTCCAGTGTTCAATCAAATTCTTTTAAGAAATCTCTGTAAGACAAAACAGAAGCTTAAGATAATTCTATAAAATAAAAATAAAAGTGCATATTTTATCATTAATGATATTTATAACACAGCATCCATATGTTTTTCTTCTAATTTATTAAAGTGTTCTTTCTATAAAGAGCAATTAAGATAATCTATTTATAATCTTGTAAAAGCACACAGCTTTACTGATAATTTCATATGCCTTAAAACAATAATAACTAAGCTTAGAATCTAAAATAATATGCATAAGTTTTTTATACTCACTGTGTCAAAAGCTGAAAGTGATTTTATGTAATTCATTTACTCCTGCTTTTACTCAGATGGATGCATATTGCCTATTGAAAAAAGCTACTTAGTTCCTTACGTGTTCAGTGGTATGCTCTTATAATTTTGAGTTTAGCAAGCAGTAAGTTACAAATTAAACTATTCAACTTGAATTAAAGTTAGCTATAAAAATACTGTACTTCTTTCCATTAAATTATTAAAAAAATTATCAGAGACTGTCTGAATTAAATATTTAGATTAAATATTTAATCTAAACTCAAATATTTAGTTAAAGTTCTACTGTGTGAAATTGAAGATGCTTGGAAAATCTTCTTCTGCCTTATCTATGTTGACCATATTTGATTTCCAAGGCATGCAATGTGGTATTTTGTATCTTGCTAGTTATATAAAGTTTAAATTAATAAAGTATACTGTTAATGTATTAGCAGAATTATAATTATAATTTATTTATGCTTTTAGATTGCAAGACTATTACTTGTGTTATTATGAATACTGTTAAATTTACATTTATGTTTGCTAACTAAACTCCTAAATCCAAATCAACTTTACCTTTTAGCATAAAAGAGTTATTTCATTCTATCTTCCTAAAAATTCTCTTGCCCTTTTAAAAAATGACTGGATTTGAATACCAAGAAGTCCTTCTAATTATTATTTTCCTTATAAAATACAGTGTGAAAAGAACAACACACCTATTTCTTGTCAACAAGAAATTATGCAATATTATGAGGACTATTGCATATTATGTAGCCTCAAAATGGCAGATCAGTCTGTGCCAAAAAGACTTTTAACTTTTAGGCCCTCTTGCAGACAATATTTTTAGAAAAATGTTCTATACTGTTCAGCTGAAAAATGTTTTACAAACGAGTTGGCATGGAGATGTGGAGATCCTGCTCCGTTAAAGTCTTTAATTATGTCCCTGCCATTAAGAATACGAATAATCACACCTCAGTGGGGCTACTTATAATTAACTGGATTATGGAATGAATATTGAAAGACTTAATCCACCACTACGTTGAATAAGGAATATCCATATGCAGTATTTTTACAAAATGTAAAATTATATATCATATCATATCATAGTGTCCATATGTAAAGTACTTCAACAGACTTTTTTCTATTTATAATCAGTATTATACTGCAAATCTTTTAAAGTATTCTATCAAAAGGAAGCACCTAGAGTGTAACCAGAAAAAAATAAGTGGCAAAATATAATCCAAAGTGACTCAACATTTCCCATGGTATTGTTTTCCACTGCACTGGTCTAAAATATACTGACAGTTACTGTTCCGAAAGGGGGAAAAGCTCCATAAATAATAGGTAGGTCAAAGAAGTTCTATCTAATTGGCTTTCTACAAGCTGAACCAAATGCAAGATAGAGTTTATTAGAATTTCAAGTGCAGAAGGCTAAATGTTAAAACTGCATTAAATAATTTAAGCAAAATAAAACATTTAAAATTTAAAGTATTCCATGAACTACATGTTACAAAAAATAAACCAAAAAAGAAAAGATGCTATAATATGTCTCTGGGACATTGTCTGGGAAGATGGCAATGAGAATCTGGTTTCTAGATAGATTTGCTGGATGAATGATGACATGAAGCACAAATAGTGATATCTGCCTTTGAGTAAGTATAATAAAACATGTATTTGTCTCTTACTACAATGTGATAGGCCAGTTCAGTTTAATATCCACACACAGTAACTCTCATATATATATATATATCATAATTTTTTTAAAAAAAATCTCATTCATTTCTTCATGTTAAACATAACTGGAAGTTTACAGAAAATAAATTAGCAGTTATGAGTTATAAAAAATGAGTTTTAGTTAGTCTAAAAACTGATTTATCTCCTGACTCCAAGTGGCATGATACCATTGGGATTTTCAGTGGGGGAAGAAACAGTGGGGAGCAGGATCTGCAACTGGGCAGCAGGAATTAATGTAGAATTGCCTACTGGAATTAGGAAACTCCTTCAACTCACAAAACCTCCATGGGCCCCCAGACTTAATTAATTAAAATATATCTGCACTTCCTAAACACTATTTCCTTAGCAATACTGAAAGTCCTTCAGCTCTAACACAGTATCTGTTGAAAACAGAAAAAAAGGGGTTAAATTTCCCGGAACATATGTCTGGGCTGCTGCATGAAGGAAAGCCTGTGTAAACACAGGTGGGAAAACAGATGGAGCAAGGAAAAGATAGCAGGGAGACCAGTCTTATCTTGTGTCCTTTGTGGTTGAGAGGAATTTTGCCAGTGACTACAGAAAAGAGCAGGATGAGACCACAGTGAACAATCAGGCCTCTGTCCACCAGTGAGAAAGCAAATGAAGTAACAGCAGAGTCCTGAACGTGTTCCCAGAAATCCTCCTTTGAGTAAGCTGTGCTGAGTCTTACTGGTTGGGCAGTGTGGGATTTATTCCTTTCTTCTCCTCTCTGTAGGCATGTCAGCCCCGCTGTAAGACACCAGTTCACAGAGGCAGCTCAGCAAGTGCTTATCAGAACCAGGACTACCTGTCCTGTTCCGTCTGTCTGTACCTGTCTGTCCTGAGTGTCTCCTCTGATTCCACAGGGCTGGCAGCTGGAGGGGCACAGGACCTCATGAAACCACTCCAGCTCATCAAAGTCCTCTGCAATAGCTGTGGGGCAGCTTGAAACTTTTATGTTTGCAGGGGTAACAATCTCAGGCAAATTATCAATGGTTAAAAGCTGCTTTTCCACTTTGTTCTCCAAGCAGGAGCCTGCTCTACGTATCTGAGTGCATGGGAACACCATCTGACCGAGTCTGGGGTGAGGGGTATGCAGAGAGGTGAAGGGTCACAAGGTATCAGGGAGCAAAAAGGCCTTTCCAGAAGGGAAGGAGAAGTTGCAGGGCCTGATCTTACTGTGATGACTGAAGTAGTCCTGACACACACATCTTTTTAAGGAGATAATTGGAAAGGATTTATTTTATTAAAGTAAACATTTCTTTAGTCTATTACACTACCGCATGTTTGATGTGATTAATTATTAGAGTTTTTTTATTACCAACTTATATAATATTATTATGGAGTGATTCTGAAAAAATTTACCACAGCAAAAATCAGAATATTTGCACAGAGCAGTGGTAGTACATCAGTTTCTATCAATATGTATTGGTATAGGTAAATTAGGTAAGTATTAGGCTCTTTAGATACATTAGTAATTCTGCTCTGTAAAGCCTTGATGCACTAACGTCTTCTATAAGCCAAAGACTCATATCCTTGTGCTTCATCTCTAGAGATGTCAAAATCTTCACATTTTGCCAATTTTGTATGTATAGGGAAGAATTAATACACAGTCTGTTCAGTAATTCCTCCTGTAACAAGAAGAGCAATTTCTAATCAAATCACTTGGTAGTGAGAGGAAAATGTTCAATAGGATTGAAACCTGGCAATTTCCCTCCTACCGTTTATTACTGGGATTATATCATAAATGAGTTTGAACTACCAATATATCAAAGAGAAAGACAAATATTCAGAGACAGAGAAAGCAGGAATGGGGAAGCTGTCATTATCCACTGCTGTGTACTTTGTATTCTCAGTATTGTAAACTGTAGCTATTCAGGAGCAGGGACAAAATGACAAAAACCATTTCATAATCACAGCATCCTCAAAATACAATTGCTTACATTTTTCACCTGCCTCCTGATTCTTATTCTCCATCCCAGGAAGCTGAGTTCAGGTGTGTCAATCTGAAGCTTTCAATTCAGTTTAACTTTAAAAACATGCAGTCAGGTTTTCCAACTCTCTGTCCGCAAGGGATAGTACCATCTTCCTATTCTTTTCCAGCTTCTGGAGGTTGTTCAGATCTGTGCTTCCTGCTTGTGTTTTCCTCCCTTTCCAAAAAGTCTCATTGGGATGTTCCCCTGCACTGTCAGCTGCTGCCTCTCCCATTTATTTGCACCATGCACAACCTGGCTCCCACCCACAGAGTCCCCTCTCTATTTACATCTTGCTCCTACACTCTTCCTTACAGTTTTTCCTATGTGTTAATATAGTCCACACTGTCCTTTCATTCTTTCCTGACCTTCATTCACATGTCACTAGCCCTACAGAAGCAGCTAGAAGGAGATCATGATTTCTTGGATAAAGAGTTGGTTGTATGGTCACATCCAGAGGGTACTAGTCAATGGCTCAGAGTCCTGATGGAAATCAGTGACAAGTGGTGTCCCTCAGGGATCTGTACTGGGATCAGTCTTATGTAGAGTCCTCATTAATGAAATAAATGAAGGAATCTGGTGCACCCTCTGCAAATTTGCTGATGAATCCAAACTTAGCAGGAGTGGTTGCCACTCCTGAAGGATGGGATGCCATCCAGAGGGACCTGGACAAGCTCAAGAAGTAACCCATGGGAATCTCATGAAGTTTAACAAGGCCAGGTGCTGGTGCTGCACCTTGGGACACCCCTGGTGTCAGCACAGGCTGGGCATGAACAGACCCAGAGCAGCCCTGCCCAGAAGGACCTGGGGGTGCTGTGGGTGAGAGGCTGGACATGCCCTGGCCATGGCACTCACAGCCCAGAGAGCCAAACGTGTCCTGGGCTGCATCCAGAGCCCCGTGGGCAGCAGGGGAGGGAGGGGATTCTGCCCCTCTGCTCTGCTCTGCTGAGACCCAGCTGGAGCATCCAGAGCTGGGCTCTTCAAGAAAGGAAGGACTTGGACCTATTGGAACAAATCCAGAGGATGCCAAGATGATCAGAAGGCTGGAGCACCTCTTCTATAAAGCAAGGCTGAGAGAACTGTTTTTTTCAGCCTGGAAAAGAGAAGGCTTAGAGGTGACCTAATTGAGATCCTCTGGTGCCTGACCTGAGTCTCCAAGAAAGACATAGAGAGACTTTTTACAAGAGCATGTGGTGAAAAGACAAGGGGAAATGGCTTCAAACTGAAACAGAATAGATACATTAGATACTTGGAAAAAATACTTTTCAGTGAGAGTGGTGAGGCACTGGCAAAGATTGCCTAGAGGTTGTGGATGCCCCCATCCCTGGAAGTGTTCAAGGATGAGCACTTAGATGGGGCTCTTAGCAAGCTGGTCTAGTGAGAGGTGTCCCTGACCATGGTGGGGGGAGCAGAACTAGATGGTGTTAAGCATCCTTTTCAACCCAAGCCATTTTATGTTTCTATGATTCTATGGTAATTTCTATTGAAATTACCTTATTCCCTCCCATACGAAAGCTGTCAGTGTGAGAAGTTTCTCTTGTACTTGTAAAAGGAAAAATTGCATCTACTGCTGTTTTGATAGTGGCAGCAATCCCATATCTAATAATGGGGAACTAGGAGCAAAATTTCTAATAATGGGGAACTATTATAAAACAGAGTAAAAAATGAAGCAGGACATTAAAAAATCCACTGATGTATCAAAACATATATATATATATATATATATACACAGTTCCATTAAAAACAAATCCAGTACAAGCCACTATAGAGTATTAAAATCCCATGATTTTTCACTGATAAGTGTGAAAATACATAATTTCACTCATGTAGAAATGACTATATAACTGCACAGTATAGTGAAAATTAGTTTCATGTCTTCCATGTCTAATTCCTGTCCCTTTTTATAAAAATTCACATGAGCATACCATGTGAGGACAGGGATTGTAAGGCGAGGCAGTAAAAAGTTACTATTTTCTACAAATTCCAGCAAAATGGTGAGAGGATAGTAGTACCAGAAACTGCTTTACAAATTCCTACTAGCACTTGGAGGAGATATGTAGGATGATAATGTCCTTCTACCTGAAAAAAACCCACACCTATTGGGGTGAAAGTGAGCATCCTACAAACTGCTGGGCTAAGCAATGCTCCGGCACACAAAGTTCAAGAAGATTACATTTATGAACACACATCAAGGTCAAGGGACAGAATGCTCTTCCCACAGAAATACCAAGGAATAAACCAGAATATATAAACCAGAACAACTGTGGTTACATCATTGTATTTACTCCTTCCCTCCCAAAAGAAAACCAGTGAGTGCAGATGAGAAGGAAGCAGGCAGCAGCCAAACCCAGATCTTTCCACTGTCACCGCCTTGCGAGTCCCTCAAAAATGAACAGAAAGCATACAGCAGAGAAGGTATAGTCTGATTCATCTATTTCACTGGTGGTTATCCAGGCATATTCTTTTTGAGAAGAATTACCAGCCAATTGTAAGGTTTATCTAGTTTCCTATTAAACCAGATCTAAGCCTGTTTTTAATTAAAAACAAAGATCAGGCAGGAGAATTAAAATGTTCAACATCCATTCTCAAACCTCAAGATATTTCCTCTTTTTTACTGCAAGTTTTGGTTTGCCAGGCTTTTGTTCTCCCAAGAGTCTCCATTCACTCCATTCAAGTCACTCCCAAATACTTGTGATTCTGCTTTGGTTCCTCTTCAGTCTTGGCTTTCACACTAATCACCAGCTCTCCAACAACTTAAGGACAATTATTTTTCACTCCTAAGTTTTTTTTACCTATTTTCTTTTCCCTGATATAATGTTGTTAGCACAGAAGTATTATACATATAAAGAGTTTGGTTTTCCAAATCTCAGGCAGGATGCTGGTGAAACCCTCTACTGTTCTGCAGGTGAGCCTACAAATCTCTCCAGAGCCAAGGTCCCCAGGTAACTCAGCTCTGGGGCATACCTGACAGACAGAAGTTAGCATCTCTGAGCTGGGACGAGGAACTTTCAAAACATATGACATTTAAAAATTGAAAAAGGATCTGTTTAGGCATGGCACCCTGTCACTTGTGTGCCCTCTACTTGCTTTTGGGAGCACAGGTGTTGATGTATTGTACCATACCTGAGAGCTATACAGATCTGTTGTTACAAGTACCATCTTAAACATAGTGTCAGCTTCAGATTTCTCTTGTGTCCATTAAGCAAAAAAGGGATTATTGGTTTTAGGATTTGAATGCAGCCTTGATCTTCCAGTTTATTATTTTATCACTATGCAATATTCCTTCTGTCTGCTTTTGTCAGGAAGCTTTTACTTTTTTCCTTTTTTTTTTTTTTTTTTTGATATACACTTCAGAGAAAGTGGGTGTTCTCCAGAGAGATGAGAATTTTAGAACTGTTTTTTTATTTTCTGCTTTGACAATCCAAACCTTTTCAATTCACAGATATCTGATTTGCAGCTTGTTTTCTCTCTTTTCAGCTGCAGTCACAGAATTACAAAATCAGAATGGTTTGAGTTGTAAGGGGACCTTTAGGATCATCTAGTTCCAGTGCCCTTGCCTTGGTCTGGGATGCCATTCACTAGATCAGGTTGCTCAGGACCCAATCCAGACTGGCCTCGAACACATCTGTGGATAGGGCATCCAAGCTCCTCTGATCCAGACAGATCTTTCTTCTCCCCAGCTGGAAATACACTTCTGGAAATTCACAATATATGGTGTTTTGCTACAAAATACACTGAGCTGAGCCACACCACTTTTGATCTTGGGACATTTCCTGTCTCAGGTTCTCTCTCCCTGCGCACTTGCCTTTTTTCATCTCTCCTCACCCCTCCATGCTACAGCAGCAGCTACTGCCTTCTGTTTGCCCCAGCAGGCTTTGGATGCATTACAACCCATATTTGCAACAGCTGTCTCATCCCAGCTGCAGTTTGCATGAGCAAAAGTGCTTTGGTATGCAGTGTAGTTAAGTTCCTGTAGTGTCTGGATGTTGCAAGTAGCTTATTTTTTGGTCTTCATTCCTGTTAAGAAGGGTAGCAGTTGAACAGGATGAGCTAAATAGTTGCACTGCAACAACAGCCTGACAGTTATGTAAAATACTTTCATGTGCAATCTCCTCTGATCCTCTGCTGGTTCAGAGGAGTATTATGGCCAGATTCAGCACGCAGGCTCTTGCAAACTCATTTTCATAAACTAGGGCACTACTAAGCATAGAGGAGACCAAGACCAAGGTTGCTCTGTTTCCTCATCCTCAGCATTTACCTTTTCTTTATGTTTAATCTCCTGTCTTCAGCATCTACAGTTTAATCCTGTGGGATAAGCACAAGACCTCTTTACCAAAGTGCTTCTACAAATACTGGTGATACAAATCACCTTGCAGAGGCTACTTCGGAGTGACAAGGTCTTCTGGCCAGATCAGAAGGAGGTGCTTTAGTGTATTGTTCTAAAATGGGATTAGTTAAGTAACTCTATAGCTCAATTGAAACGCTGAGCCCAATTCACTTTTCTTAGCTTCCCCCTTTTGGCACTGGTTAGGCTTTCAATTGAGTATCTTCCGAAAGGCTTTCAGGTCAGCTATGCTATCATTCATAGAATTCAACTGCAAATTAATACAATGACCCCTAAATTTAACACTCATGGGCAGCAGTGATACAAACACAAATATTCAAGCAGTTTCTGAAAAGCAGCCTTTCTGCTGCTTATGGAAGCAGACACCTATTCTATTGCACAAAGATGATTTGCAGTCACAGGGAACAACTATTTTAAACAATCAGTTATTATATTTAAGAAAAGCAATTGCTTTCATCAAAATATACATATTCAGATGCCTTCATCTAAGCAAGTAACTATTTTTCATTACGATTACCAGATTAATTTAATTAGGATTAAAATTAATGCCTGATTTTTATTAATGTACATCTGTTAGAAAGCTACCTAGTCAGATAGGAAGTCCAGGTTCTCATAGAGTATATTGGAAAGATAAACATTGATGTGTGCTAAAATTTACTGAAAAAGAATTAATAACATCTTGAAATATTAATGAATTACAAAATATCCCATTCAAATAATGCTCTTCTATTCATTGATAATTATGCAATTCCTACTCTGATTTTTACCTTTAGATTTATGACTCAAAAAATTGTATTTTTTTTTAAGGATTAATCCTATCAATTTTACCTTTTAAAAGCTATAAAATTACTATGCAAATTACCATATTTTATTTAAATATTTTCTTGTTAAATAACAGCTATTTTAATTCAAAATAACTTCAAAATTCTGGAAGGTCATTATGCATTTGTAATAGCTGTCCTCACAACAACTGAATGTTTTATTCAGAAATATTTTGTACACTCTTCACTGCATTTTGAATTGTGATGACTTTTAGCTAACTTATTCAGAAATCTCTTTTTGTCTTTTATGTACGTGTTTTGTTCTAGTGCATTCACTCCAGTGCTGTCATTCATTTTTTCCTACTCACCTCCAAAGTAAGAGCCATCTGTCAGCTTCAGCTCCTTGTTGGACTTGGTGATGACACCAGCAACACCATGTTGAATGAAATACATCTTCTTACCCACAGCCCCTTCTCGGATAATATAATCTCCAGGTTGGAACACCTCAAATCTCAGTTTGCTTAGCATGGCAGTCACAAAATTTGGGTCTGCATTAGCAAAAAGAGGCATTGTAGCCACCAGCTTCCGACAGTTGAAGTTGACAATCTCCTAAATGGGAAGGAAACGTCATGATAATAATATGTTAATAGCAAATAATAACAAATATGTTCAATATGATGAGCATTGAAAAAAATATTCTGTTTTCTGAAATATATTTCTGAAATATTTCTGAAAAAAATGTTCTGCTTTCTTAACAAAGCATTTCTTTATGCTCATATGGGACTTTACTGTCTCTCTATACTTATTTTATAACATATTTTCATCTGTTTCTAGTGAAGTGATTGAAACAAAAATACAGTCTTGTATTTCTATTTGTATGTCTAAGGTTAAAGGCTGTCTTCTTCTGAAGAATGATGTTACTTTTCACATTATTTATTATTCCCACTGGTGTTTAAGGAGACAGTGTGGCAGAAAGGTGAAAATTATACAGGTCTTACACTGCTTGACAACCAGATTGGCTGTTGCAATAACTATATTAAGTGATGAAATTATGCGAGCCTTATGTTTTCAAATATTACACCAGTTACATCTTTCTGTTTTGAACATATCCAGTGGTAACATAAATATATATTACAGTTAGCTAGTTGAAATCAACAGGAAAATTTCCTGTGCAGTTTCTAGTTAATTTTTTTAACATAGAGACATACATTTCTGCTCTTTAAAGAGATGTGTATAATGTAGATATGGAGAAAGCACTACTATTTTCCTAGGGCCTTAAAGATTTCTCCTACCAAGGAGAAACTGCATTCATATTTACAGAGCACACTATAAGCACATCTACGTGAAAAGATTAGTACCAAAAAAAAGCTGTAAATGTTGTACTTGCTTTAAATAAATAAAAACAAAACAAATCAAAACCCTATGAACTATTTATGAAATATTTTCAAGCTCATTCTTGCAGACTTTACATTGTCTTGGGAAATTAACATGGTCAGTTGCCATTACGGATTTAACACTGTATGGAAGAACTGAGACTAATCAGTGTTACACACGGAGAGGGGCTCAGGCAGGCAACATCTACTGAGGTAGCAAACCCAACATGACAGCAAGAGCAAATATAATTGTCTGTATATAAATGCAAACAGAGCAAATAAAAGAAAAATACAGCCAGCAGTCACTTAAATGTTTTGCAAAACTAAATATGCCTTTACTGTCAGTGGAGTACCCTTAGCATTTCTTCCACTAATCTAAGGCTTCAAGATTGATGTAAAGGAGTGCTCTCCTTTTAAGGTAGATCCTTTATCAGTGCTCTTCTTCCCATGTCTGCATTCCTGCTGGAAGTGGCTCTTTCAGCTTCCCATGCATTTGCCAGGCAGACAGCTCTGAGCATGAAGCTCAGATCTGAAAAATTCTTTTCCTCTCCCGTCCCACAATGTAATATCCTGCTTGCAGACATGTTGGGGAAATTCAGGTAATTTCACACCATAAGCAACAAAACCATAGTGGGTTCTTCAAATCAGTTCCCTTGTTTCTGGGAAAGATGTGGGAATCCCCCTCTGAAGAGAAGCCATTTGCTACTGAAGCAATTAACAGGCAAGTGCACTGAGAGTGAGGAGAGTGAAGAAACAACCACCTTTCCCTGAGAAATAACAACCTTTCCAAATAAATTTAGTGGGACTTAGAAAAGTAAATTGGAACAAAATGTCTCACCAGGTACCCTACAAACTAATCTCCCATGTAAAAAAATCATGTAACTTCGATGCAAGATATCTTCTGTGTTTGCCTGAATCTAAAAATTATTTCAAGTAACAGCATTTGAAGTGCCAGATAGGTGATATTCCAGTCTATGAATACTGCAGAGTCAGTAGGTCAAGAGGATAATGCTAAGATACCCTCTAAGTATATTCTTTATGGGGCAATAATAATGAGATTCCATGTATGTCTTTCTAAAGCACAACGAGAATTTTGTTTTCTTTCTTGTTTAAAGTCTACATTTCTTAGCAAAGCTCCAGCTGTCACCTCCCTCCCAAAGTTATTTGCTTCTCCCACTGCTAGCAGTTCAGTGGCATCTCAGGAGGAGCCCCAGACTACACCCTCTGTTCCCTGTGAGACTGCCTTGCTGCTATTTCCACTGATGCTGGCAACAACTATTACTTGTCTTGTCTTAGGGACTTTTCAGTAGGCTTGCTACTTGTTTTCTGCTTCTGAAAGTGAATAGTTTGTCTTGCATGCCCAGGAGGCAGGGAAAGGAAATTACTAAAGAAAGCAAAAATTGTCTGGAAATTATATAGAAGCTGGTGGGTGAGCACAGAAAAGGCTGGTAGAGTAGAAAGTTCACTCCAGACAAGATTAGGAAGAAAGAGTAAAATAGACTTAGGTGGAGTAGTACTACAAAAGAGAGAATGGGAGGAAAACAAAAAGAAGGAACACAAAGACATAGAAAAAAATAAACAGAAAACAAAGAAGGCAGGAAGCTTGATTTTACAGGTTGAGAAATGGAAATTGGTGAAAAGTGAGAACACAGGAACAGCAAACCTGGAGAATAGGTGTCTGGAGTGAAAGGCGAGAAGTAGGGCAGATGAAGTAAACAAAAAGGAAATTGGAAAAAAAAGAAAAGTCACTTTAAGATATTTTCAGCAGTATGACAGGAGAGATTATGATATATAGAGAGGGGAGAATTCAGACCTGGATGACTCCTTTGTGCAGACCCATTCCTACCTACCCAGACAGGAATTCATCCCATCTTGGGAATCCCAACAAAACATATTCTTGAATAAGGATTTTCACCCTTGGAATCTCATGTCCTGTTACGGCTCAATCTTATGCCCACTTTTCTCTTGCATTATGTAATCTGTAGCTGGATATACCCATGTATACACACACATTATCCTGCTCAGCCTGAGTTGCCTAATGAAGGTACCAACATAGTTACAAAACCACCCTGCTGAGGTAATTTGAGCTGTTATTCCTAGTAATGCATTCATTTTGTTGATTAGTTTTCTGTGAAAGTTTGTGCTAAAGTACAAACTTCCCTTATTTAAGATGTTAGAAGGTGGAAAATTACTGAGGGAGAAAGAAATGTGTCATTTTTAAGTGCTTTGTTTTTCTTTAAAGTGTTCTTTTATTTAAATATGAGATCATTCAGAGCAAGTAAAATACATTTCCCTGAGTCTTAATCACAAGCAGTTCTGCAATTTCAGGTTATTGTGTATTACTTTAAATATCATCCTGGGGAGAAAGAAACAGTAAAGATTATGAAAGTGTTTTATATAACTCAGAAAGTACTAGGAGAAAAAGTTCTGTGTTTTAAAAGAGAGGCAATGAATGAAGAAACTGACAAATTATGAGTTGACATTTTGTACAGAGAAAAATCTATCACTCATATTTTTCTTTTAATTTTTTGTTGCTATACTGGAACCCAACTATGCTGCCCAATATGATACCTTCGTTACATGAGATTTTATCTCACCTCTACTTGGTGCAGAAAATACCAAAATGAATCCTGAGGAAAGGATCAGGGAAGAAAATACCAAATGAAGCTTGAAGAAGGGATTAGGAGTGCATTTTATAGCTGAAATGGTTAAAGAGCAAGAATGAATCAGACCTAAATGGAGCAAGTGTTGATCTATCCAATTTCTGGTCTCTTACACAAGAATTAAGTCAGAGATTCAATGGTCTGCTTTATATAAGAGATTGGTTAGGTAATTACACTGGCTTCTGCTCCTTTGTAATATATTGGATTTATTACTCCTCTTGACCTTCCTGGATTTTTTTTCAAACTGATCTGAAAGCATCAGATATTATTTTGTGTGATGTATTATTTCAATGATGGCTTCATTGATCAATATTTCTTCATGGCTTCTCTGAAGCATCTCAAGATGTTACAGAAGCAGTCACAAGGCTGTCCCAGCTGTGACTGGAGTTCTTTGTTGGCATTTCTAAAAGTTTTTAGGAACTCTTTTTTCAGAAGATTTTCAGATGTATACTAGTGCTTTTAGTCAGACTGACTGGAAAATCCTGTTGCCATAAAAAAGGAAAAGTTCATGAAAGATCTGTTTGCCTGAAAAGTTCTTTAGTTTTTCTCAGTAATCCAGCTAATAAAAGATATTACTTCCTACTACAAGTGATGTTCTTATGTGTTTAGGAAAATAGCTTAGCTTTGTTAGACTTCTACATACTACTGCAAGAAAAGATATATATATATATATGTATAACTGAAACAGTGCACTTTTTTTCCCAAGTATTTCTTTATATTTTGCTTTCAAAGGATGTGAAACTAAATCTGTCTTAATTTCCTGATCACTGAAAGAAAGAAATAACTTTACTGAGAAAACGATTTTTTCTCTTAGAAAAAACTTGCAAATGAAAAATTACTGGCCCATCATTAATAGGAAAAGGCATTATATTTAGGGATTTGGGGCTGTTTGAGCAGGTGAGATATATTTAAACATGGTTTTAAGGAGCTACATTCTGTATCTGTTCATGATTTCCTGTAATTTTTTAACCCATTGGTCAATTAGAGTAAAGTTTGGCAGTAAGGAGGCATCTCACTGATACTAAGTTCTCACAGGTTTTATGACAGCAGGCAGTCAGGAGGACTAGGATTAGTACCCCACTGAGGGAATGACTACATCATTATCTAACAACTTGTTAAAGGCCAGAAAATCTACATGTGGCAATGGGACGCAATATTCCTCATTTCTGTTGCACCTGAAATTGTTCAAATTGCTTTGACACATACTGTTTAACCATCTCTACAGAGTGTAGGACTAAAAAACAATTTTTGATCAGAGGTCTTTCATGTAAGTAACAACATCTATGTACATTTTTTTTCTCTTTGAATGGGATTGCCACAATTTTCCATTTTTTCAAATACATTGATCGCTTTCAACATAGAGACTCTGTCAAGAAACACTATTCTTTTTCCTTCAGGACTTGGTATTTTGTCATTTTGTCAATAAAACTGGATAATCCTTGTGTCTGCTTTAGAAAAGCTTCCTGTGTAGACCTTTTGGTCATGTATTTTAAAGCCCAAGAATGCTCTGGTCTGAGTCTGACCTACGGAGAATGCACAAAGCCTGAAAAAACCCTCTGATCTCTAGGGCAAAGAGAGTCCATGGAATCTCAATTGCTTTGAAAACCACTGACCAACCTGTCTACTTGCATTTTCAAAACCCTCCAGTTCCCAAGACCCCCAGTATACCTGGATAAAGTGTATCCACATGCAGAAAATTAGCCATGCAGCTGTGAGATAAACTTAGGCAAAATGAAGGAAGGAACACATAGGCTTTGCAGCATAACAATGAATGAAATTCTACCAAGACTGACAGGACTGAGATAAAACAGGTTGGTTTTTTTTCTGTCTAGCTCTGTTTAATGCAGATTAAGACAAGTCAACCCTAAACAAAGCATATGGTAGCTGGTATTGCTGTCTTCTAAGACAAAGAAATCTTTTTTATGCCTTTGCAATCAGGAGGGATAAAGATTTGATCACTTATATTTTCTTGGCTTTGGTGATTAAATGTTGGCCTTCTGCATACTTTTCAGTCATTCTCTTCTTGATTAGAATTTTCTATTCAACTCCTTATATGCATTTTTAATGCTTCAGTACTATTATTATTGCATCAAGTTCAAATTCAGACAAAATAATCCTTTTGAGGCAATATGGTTCAACCAAACCTCCAATAAAGGTATTCTGATGAAAGATATCCATCTTTTCCCCAGCTTGTTAACTGATTCAGTGGATCTTAAGGGAAAACAGTTCTGTGCATCTCAAGCTCATCTTTGGATTTTCCATTATATTTAGAAGATTAAAAAACACAAAAAATAAAAAAGACACTATCTATCCACTCTTCCATTCATCCAAGTGCTTATCCATTTCCTAACTATTTTAAAAAAGAATTTAGCTTTCATCTTCTTCAATGTTCTGCAATGTTAAATGCTGCTGAAGTTTGTTTTCCAGCTCGAAAAGGAGGAGAGGCATTAAAATGGAAGCACCAATACAGCCAATGTTTCAAGGCAGTCCGTAAAAGAGATGGCAAGTCTAATTTCAAAACCCTGAGAAGTTCTGATAATTCACATAAACACTTAAAGTTTGGGCCATCTGACCAGTCTTCTTGAAGGTTTTATCCTTTGAACTGTTCTGCTGAACAAATTTTCTCTATGCTTTTTGGAAAAACACCCACAGTTTATTACAGAAGGTAATGTGGAATTAGTGCTGTACCGTAACAGCAGTTTCTGGAGAGACTGTTCTGTCTTATTAACTGAATAAATAAACTGCAATTTACAAAAGTATTTAACAATCACTATTTCAATTTTCTGCTGCTGAGTAACTAAATATCTTCATTCCAACTTGTGTGTGTGTGTACACTGGAGTGTTATATTTGTTAATCCTATACAGTATTTAAAAAATATCTTGGAGGGGGGTAATTAAGGCTGAAATCTTGGTTTAGCAGGTATTTTACATTTTGACATTGCCCTTTATACCAATGAGAATACAGATTTAAACACATGTACTTTAAAACTGTAGCAGAAAATGAATCCTAAGAGATGTGAAGTTGAAAAAATCTTATCAGTACTGATATCCTACAGGTATCCATACGATTATCCATATTTTGTGCTAGTGATTGGAAAAGTGGCACGTGAATAGTAGCAGTGAAGTAGACTTCAAGTTTGCTTGACAATGAATGAAGCACCTTTCACACTTCCTAAGGATCAATTTCAGTAATTAAGAAAGAGGAGAAAGTTTTTCTAATAATCAGAAATCAGAAGGCCACAAATAGAATAACTAGTGGATGAAAGCAGGGAGGAAGAAATCTGTGTTTGAAGCTATCAGGGGTGACTGGGGACTAAAATAAAGTTTGAAGCAAAGAACTAGGTGGTAGGAAAACATAAGCATACCTTAGAAGAAATGGAAAGGTATGGTTTGGGTACAATTTTTTTGTGTTATTTCTGATTTGCACTTGTTTGATCAAGATCAGAAACTGAAGCTGTGAATGCTTTCATGAAAAGTTTATTGTGTGCTCTGAAATGGGTAAGGAATTCCTTCTGCCATTCCAACTCTCCCTCTCTGTCCTCTCCTCCTTTCTTCTGTTTCCCATGTGCAGCAACCCAAATGGTCAAACCTGAGCAAGAAGCTCTCAAGAGAATGTGCTTTACCTACGCCCTGTGTGCATGGTTTGGTTGACACAGTAGCAACAACCAGGAAAACAGCTATTTAAAAATTAGTGGTGATTTATTTTACAGCTCTTGAGCAGCTCTGGATGAGAAATACTGTTATCTTGTTAATTGCTAAGTTAACACTTACTCTTCTTATAATGACTTAAAAGGCCATTGGTTCAAAGACTCTCTCTATAAATTTATTAAGTGGCTTAAATTAAATGTTACTGATTATACTGGATAAATCCCAGTTAGTTGAACTTGAAATATCAACATTGAAATTATGTTTAGTATTTTTAAGTACATTTCAGTTTGCATCTATTTCTGATTTGTAACTATTTGATGAAGGCCTGCTCTATATTATGTACAAGAAACATCAGACTCTTAATTCTATCTTACACAAAATTTAGACATTGTTAGAAAATGTACATTCCACATTTTAAAGTGGTGAAAAAGACTTATAATGGTTATAATGACTGAGAATTATTTAGATTTCTTAGGTAAATGTGTGACAGGACCCTGAATGCTGTATGTGTATGTGCTAGAGTATTTACAAAGCCAGCTATGAGGTACAAATCTATATATAACAGAAGGATATAAAAAGAAAGATAAGGAGGATGCACAATCCCTTTCTAATTCTGAACTCGGCCTTCGTCACTGCTTTGCAATGTGAACTGGGACAAGCTAATTGTAATACCATTTGAATTGGCCTTCTGAAGGAAACTACTGACGAGGATGCTGGAGTGGGATCAGGTGCAACAGCTCAGTGATCTCACGTTGTGAGTAGCAATTTGCAATACAGGTGTAAGAAGCCCGTGACCCATATTCAGGCCACTGCACCAGAGCCCAAGAATGGAGAAGTAGAAAAATACTGAAAGTGCTGATTTTAGAGCCCTGGTTTACAGTGAAACAGAAGGATGATGCTCAGTTGTAAGGGTGAGACATGAAGGGAGAGTTTGCTCCAGGAAAAGTTATCAGCAGGTCATAAAAATGAAGTTTCTGGGAATAATTTAGTGGAGTGTCAGCCAGACAGCCCTCAAGACAGAATTTGCTTGAAAGTACCACTTTGGCTAATATTGGTAGCTGGAGGGAAAAGAGATGAATAAATGGCAAGGGAGTTGTAAAGAGTGGAAAAAATTCTGAGGAGGGCAAATGGTGACAGCAAAAACATCCTCAACGGCAGATCATGAGGCACAAAGAGAAGGGAATCTGGCAGGAGTAGACTAGCCAGTCTGTATTGTAATAACAGCTAGAATAAAAGTAACACATCAGACTTTAAACATCCAGTAGGCAGATGCACTAAATAATGGCATGGCATGGAGTTACAGAGTCACTTTACAACTAGGAGCCAAATCACGGTCAAGACTTGACAGATCAAGGGCACACACAGGAGATTCTCACCATGAAAACTTATTCTATAGAACATGGAGAAGAAGCAGCTATATAAATAATAAACAAGAAACCAGGGGAGATACCTACAACCTTCTGCTGTCAACTTTTACTAGTGTTGCTCTGTTTACTCTCTGAACACTATCACAGAGGCCTTCACAAATACTTGTGTTGTGTTTCCACTTCAGGATTGGACATGCACTAAAAGCAAAGGGGCCTGATGACAGCAAGACACTTAGGAACTGCCATTAGCATCTGTGATGAGCCCAATCAGCCACAGGATGCAGTTTTTACATAATTTTAATATTATTTTTCAAAACCATTTCAGTACATCTGCCTGCCCAAAGTTAAAAAATTAACTATTAGTAGCATTTAATTAAATTGTATACATAATTAAATTGCTCACTTAGTGAACTAAACACAAGCTGAGGTTTATTTTAATAAGAAATGTAATCCTACAATTTATTCAGAAAGTTCTTCTTCAACTTATCTTTAGACTATATCTTAATCTGTACCTTTACGAATAAATGTATCCATATTGATTTTATATCATATGAGGACCCCTAAACCCCTTGTAACTACAATTAATTGTAAGGTAATATATTATAAATATAGTCTGGTGGCATAGGAAATAGGTGCTGAGACATATGGCAGCAGTAGAAGAAGAGACCATATCAGAGCACCTAATGCAATATATCCACTAAGTACTTTGCAAAGATATCAACAGAGTTTTACACAGCATTTTTCTCACATAGATATTCTGGACATGTGTTTGCATGTATGTGTAAGAATATATGTATATATGTTTTATATATATTTATGTGTATATACACACACAGACATATATATGTACACATATGCATATATATGCTCTCCCACACATATATGTATTACATGTGTACATGGGCATACCTAAAGGCCTACAGATACATGTACTTGTAGATTAAATGAAAAAACATCAAACTGTGACAAATTAATGTGTCCCATTAGAAGGATATTTCAAATCAGATTTAGCTATCTCATTTAGAGGTTGATACAACTCACGTAAGAGTGTGTGCTTGTATAACCCAAGTTGTAATCTCCAAGCAAAGAGGTGAGAGGAAAGAAGATTCTGCTCCAAGTCCCAATTATGTTCTTTGGAAATGAAATGTCCTGATGTTCTATATTCTGCAAGGACACATGATCTGTATCTATTTTCAGTGAACATCTTCTCACATGGTGGCCTAAAAATAGGCCAGCCATGAACTTTAAATAATGGCTCAGGAAGGGTATTAACCTCTTTCTCACATTCTAAGTTTGTCCCATTGCTGTAAGTATCAATATCATGAAGAACGTATCTGGTGTTAGAGAATGACAAAGCAAGCTACATACACTTAATTTCTACTTCTCTACAGATGTCTTTGCCTCTTAATTCCCTTCAAGGTCTGTTATACAAATTAAGCTGTCCAAACACAATAATGACAGTATTTCTTTTCCTGTAAGTAGTGAATCTATTTTCTGCCAGGTGTTAAAAAGCATGAACCATTTCATTTCCAACCCTGCAGGATGGGAGACTTTCTACTCTTGGTGAAATACGGATTGTTGTGAAAACTTGTATTTTCATAAATACACAAGTGTTTATTCAATGTGTGGCAATGATTGGTACATTAGGTTGCTGGATTTTTGTTTTGGGGACTGTGGATATCTGTATTAGCTGCATTTCCCAAATCATCTGTTATAATTTCCATAGTATATTGCAATTTTTTCAAATATTTCTCAATAATTCTGCTCTTTTCTTATGTTTTTAATAGACACAGATACACAGTTGCTTCCTGATTTTCAATTCCATAAAATAAAAATATTCTCACTATGAAGTAAATTTAATTTCTTAATGCATGTAAGGGATATTCATGGGATCACAAAAATAGTTTTCAGTTGCACAGTGATGTAATGATGGCCCTACAGGCTGAAGTTACAACTGCTAATTACAAGGAATGTGGCTTTTCTTTAAATTGGTTTTTTACCACTCAGGTATTTATTTTATCCACAGAATATTTTAGTTGTCTGGCAAGGTATCATCCATTGATTTAGTAAGTGCAAAAACATGCAATGATCAGTTCATAAACTTGCACCCCATCTGTTTCCTTCCAGCCAAATACAGGATTTTTTTGCCTTTCACACGTGAGGGAAAAGGAAAATGGATTTATTGAGAAGAAAATTAACATAGACTCCACAGAAAAAGCTAAGAGATTAAAATCCTTCTCAGGGAACTCCTTGTCCATCAGTGCTCTACTACCACCAGGGCTGGCTTAGGATCCAGTGCTACTACTGAGCCAGGACTGTGCAAAGGTATTGTGCAAGAGGCTGTGAGGACAAATAAAAATATTGCCTTGAACTCAGTCCAGGAGCTACCAGGAAGTATGTACCTGTACTCACAGTGTTCTGTGAGTAACACTGTGAATGCATGTCCACATTTTGTTCCAGCTTTTAACTCACTCATCTCTGAGACTCTCATTAATCACTAGAAGTATCATAAATCAAGTTCTTTCTGTGTTAGACACTTATCTTTAAATGAAACACGTGTAGTTCAACACCTTGAGCATCCATATCTACACTATATTTCATTATCTGTCCATTTCCAGTAATTTCAAATATTTTAATTCAAATTCCACTTAATCCCTCACCTAAAAATGATTCATCAAAAGAGATTATATTTTCAAAATGTGATTTTGGAGCTGTAGCGGAGACTCCATTTTTTTCAGGTACCTAAAAAATTTCAGTATTTCAAATTTGACTTACTGGCAATAAAATTTCTGGAGAAAAGATTTTCATTATTTTCTTATTCCATCTTTTAGATAACAGTAACTATTCAAAAGTACAGATTAGATGTAGTTTTGTGCACGTTTCAAAGTAACGTACAACTTTTTTTTTCTCAAGTAGCACTAGGATGAAAGTAAAACAATGATTTGGTATTACCTTGAGGTGCAAAATTTAACTTGGATCATCTCCCACAGCTTTAATTAGGTTAACCTTCCTAAACCAATGGTGTATCAATGGGACATTAAGTTCATAAATGTGCATTCAGAACAGATCTTGTGCTCCGTTGTCTTTTGCTCTCCTTGTCTGTGCCTTTGAGATCACATGCTTTTAAAAGGCAACTACAGATTTATTCATGGGAAGTGCTGTGTACCCTTCTGTATGCTGTTACTACCATAATGTGCAACTGAGTGCATAAAAATAGGCACATGCATTTGCTTCTGCATCAAACAGTTCATGGCATATTTATCTCCTCTTGCTGGCGGTGAGTCACAACTCTAATCTTTATTTGTGGTGACTTTCATGGACAGTGGCACATTTAAAGGGTGCCCCCTCAACACAAAACCTTTTGTATTACATGCCCCCCACAGCATTTTTACTGGTTCCAAACAAATTTGCTTCAAAAGCCTTTAGCCTGCTGTCTGAACTTAAATTCCACAGTGAAAACTCAAGGAAAAAATGTTCACTTTCACCCACCTCCATTAATGAGATTTACAGGAAAGGGATGTGGCCATGTTTATATTGTGTATCCCTGTCTTATCTGAAATATGTTTTCTACTGGAGTCCCAGCTGCATCCTGCCCTCTGCTTTCCCCCTTCCCTTTCTCATTTTTTCATTATGGAATGCCCTGACTCTTTATTGCAGAAGTTGATGAGGAAGAAATGGAGAACCCTGGTAGGTACCAGGGTGCCAGATCCTGCATCTCCTAATCTTGATTTAAAAGCCACAATGTAATTTCCAGCTCTGCATAAAGAATTTTAATTTACTTATTTTTCATTTATCTTCAGTTATTCTCTAGAGGGTTCCGAGGAGCATATTTTAAATTCTGATGTTTTATTGTAATGGATTCATAGTCACAATTCAGGGATTAGAGCCAAAAATTGTTAGGTTTTAGCTAAATAGACCAAAATTTTCCACATCCTACCAAAAAGGACACCTGTCAAGCCAAAGCAAGCATGCTATTAAAAAGAATGTGTTTATGTGACAAGAACTAACTCAGGAGTTATCTGAAGTATGTTACTATTTTGAACCTTCTAAAACTCAGCAATGCTATCTCTAATTGCAATAGCATATTCAGATCTGATAGAAATGAACATGTTGTGTTAGGCACCAATTTATAGCAACCTCTCTTGGTTTTCACCAGAAACTACATGGAAATTAAAAAAAAAAAGTTCTTGACTCTTTCCATCCACTGCCCCAAGCACCACCTTGGTATCAAGCAGCTGAGCAATCCTTTGGTGTTTTAACACTGAGACATGACAGACACTTGGAAGTGTGATCTTGGGCAGGATAAGGCAATGGGTGAATTTTTTGTCTGCAGGACAGCCACTATTCTCTCATTGCACTGGACCTGGTGCCCAAAACACCTTTCTGATTCTGCTCTTCAGATGCCTGAAAACAGCACTTCCAACAGGATCAGGCACAGACTGTTTCTGTAACAGGATTTTACCTCTCTCACAGCATCCAGCTTGCATCTAAATAGTTGGGAACTTTTATCAAATGACTTTTCTTTCTTTATATGAAAGACAACTACTGCATTAAGAATTGGGCATTTATTTGGATTAATATATTTGAAGAGCTCATGAAAGAACTGTCATGTCTGAAATATTTATTAAACAATTACAACAAAGGAACCTTGTAGGTGCAGTAATATGACTATTCAAAATCATAACTACTGAGAAGAACTGGTGTATTATTATCTGTATTATTGGAAGCAGTTAGATCTGGGACTTGTCAAGGCATGTCTCAGCTCGGGATTGATTTGCTAATAAAGCATGCCAAACACAGAAAGGACTGTGATCAAAGTTTCTTGAACATGTGGAACAGCAATGGAAATGGCTGACAATTCCACTGCAGCATGTTCACTGTGAATGTGCACACATCAAAGGACAAACACACTTGCCCCCCAGAGCTCAGCAAATCAAACCACATTGTCTTGGGTCCCTGGGCAACAGCCTTGAGTGTGTACACTTTGTTACTGTCACACCTGTGGCAGAAAATCATCTTAAAACACAGTAATTCAATCACCTGGTGATTATCTGCCCATTTCCACACTGAAATGGCCATATGCTACTCTTTTCAATTTTAAAAACTTCATTATAGTTCCTGCTAAAAACCTTTCTTTCAGCCTTGTATACTTGGACTGAAATTTAGACATAATTTACACAGATTTTTGAAAACCACCAATTTTCTTTTTTCAGCAATAGTCAAATAAATCATACTGTGGTATATCAGCATTTATTCTGCAAAACTGACATGCTGCATAATTCACTCATGATTCAGTACTCTAGAATATGAACTACAGTTATACTTTATCTGTGCCTCTGAGAAAAACAAACAAACAAACAAAAATCCCTTTAATTCACCAGTTAAAGAAAAGGAGATATTTAAGTGACTTCCAATGTGACTACAGCTATAATAAGGCTACATTTTTCTTCCTTCCTCTCTTTAAGCTTCATACTAAGGATCACTGCATATTAAAATGCAGAAAAGTACAATGAATTGCAATGAATTAGTTACCTGTCTGTTAAGATATAAATTTATGGAGATAAGTTTTTATGGAATCAAAATCTCCAAATACAAACATTTCTATGATACTTTATTATGTTTTAATAAAAAAATGCTTTTCTACCATCATTTTAATGTTTCAAAGTCCATAGCCCAAAAATCATAATGACTACACTATTAAAAAGGATCAAAGCATTCTGTAATCTAATCACACCCCATTTTGGCCTTATATTATTACTCTGGAGATGCTTCATCTTTTGTGCACAGGGCTATAATATAGTCTAAATAGGAATACATTGCTTTGTGATTTCTAAAGATAAATAAAATTAAATAAAAAGAAAGATATTAAAAAATGAGATAAATTTTAATAGGGAAATTAAGAAAAT
Organism: Parus major; assembly: GCF_001522545.3. Taxonomy (NCBI): domain Eukaryota; kingdom Metazoa; phylum Chordata; class Aves; order Passeriformes; family Paridae; genus Parus; species Parus major. The sequence continues at coordinate 14,224,777 of NC_031799.1, forward strand.
TAGGAAAGAACACTAAGGTTACCAAATTGATAATTTTAAAATGGATTTCACAAACACAAACTAATTTCTCTACAAAAATGGCTAATTTGTCTATGAGTACCAAACTGTCTGATTTAGGTCCAATTTTCACTCAGATACAATATAAATTATAAATCCAGTAATGGAAGCTTTCCTTCACTTTATTGTGAGAGTACTTTCCTTACAAGAACTGTCACAAAATGCCACTCTTGATACAACTCTAGGTGCTGTGCCAGATGCTTCTCGGAACTTACACCTGACTCATTAGGCTGTAATAGGTACCACAATGTACCTGCATTCACTCTCCCTACGGGAACAACAAAGGTCAAGGACTTCACACAGGTCTGCTCAGTTCCAGAAACACCACCATGTAAAGGTGGAGAAGCTTGTTAAAAAGAAATTGCAAGAAGCTCCTTATGGTCTAGTTGGAAGTTACTGGTGGGGAGCAATATTAAGCGATACCCTAAAAAAAATACATGAAATAATGTATTTACCACTTAGAGTTAGTTTTTACCATTACAATTTAAAAAGCAAACTCAATGGTTGGCAGTGATTAAAAAGCAAATTAATGTCAGGAATTACTTGCATTATTATAGCATCAATATTCTTGCTGCAGACCTGGTGCTTTCACCTCTAAAAGGCTATAGTAGACCGCGGGAAAAAAAATTAAAATGGCAAGAAGAACGATCTAGCTTCCATGCAAGAAAGGATTAACTAAAATATGTCTATTTACCATCCAAAAACGCAGTTTAAGGATGTTATCAGAATGATCTATAAAATCATAATTGGCATGCAAAATCAGTAAAAATTGACTATATACTGTATTATCTTTGCTACAAGAAATAAAGGCCATCAAAACCAAAAAACATTTTTCAGTCCCAAAAGAGGGTGGTGGTTTCTCATGCAGGAGGGGTTAGGCCTGTGCTCTTTGACAAAGGATGGTGTGGTTGCAGAGAGTACCTCGAATAAAGAAGGCTAATAAGTAATTGGAAGAGATGTGTATTAAGGATTACCCAGTAGACAAATGACACCAGTCTCAGAGCATCCCTCGACCTGAAAATTTTGTGAGTCTGGAAGAGTCATTTAGTGACACACCATACTTTCCCTGTTCTTGTTCTTCCTTGGGCATCCACCCACAGCCACTGCTGGCGAGACTGATGGCTTAGACAAAGGCCAGAGCTGAGTCACTCTGACTTATACTCAGTCACAAGATGGAACTAGTAATGTATATGTATTTCAACTTTTATAATTCAGGTGTTCTTTTGGAATATATTTCTCTTAGGTCCATGTGGGTTTTGTTGTGTTTAGTTTTTTTAAACTTCTTGTCTGTAGTGTCTCCATTTCACAGCATGACAGCTACCAAGACCACTTTTGGGATTAAGGCCATCTGAGGCCAAAGGATGTTCAAGTCTTGTAGCTGGTAAGAATAATAAGTTAAAAAATGTGAAGCTTAATATCTCTGTCAGCTGAAGAACTAGAGATGATATTTATATAAAGGAAATATGCTAATTGTTTCTAATCACTGCCTCAAGAAATGAGGGAGAGAGACAGTTAATTGCAAATGCTATTAAAGACAGAATTTATTTCACATATCAACTGCTGTTAGAAGATGCAGCCTTTTTTGTAAGCTAGTCAGCTAGGTTTTCTTTACTGTGACAGCATGTGTGTGTGGGTGGTGTGTGCAGAAAGCCTGATGATTATCTTAAATTTGTTGCAGAACTTCTATGGAGCTACAGATAGGTTTGATGAATTCAGCCCTGTGTGGCCTCTAAGAAGCAATTTAAAATCTTTCATCTCTACCAAAATTGTAACTGCCAGGAGTGTCTTTATTATCCTGTTCTTGAGAAGACTGGACACTTATTATCAGATAAAGTCTAGCTGTGAAAAAGGGGATATGCTTTCAGTTCAAGTGAAATTTCTGAATTTAATGTAAAGAAACCCTTATCTTTTGTCAGAGAGCATGTGTCCTTACAAGCAAGTATACACATGTTGCAATTTTTGGTTAATTCAGTTTCACTGTGTAGAGCTAAGAGCATCCAATTAATTGCATTACTAGTGGACTAATAGGCCCAAATGATGCAATTAACTAAACAGGGGAGAATACAGAGCTTTTCAGCCTCATAAATGTTGCCTTAGTGCCCAGCCATCAAATGCAATCTCTTTGTTAATATCAGATTATCCTTGAAGGATACAGGTCACCCACTAGTTCCTTTACTCAGCTTTGAAACACTTAGAGCCTTGTACAGTTTAAAAAGGTTCAGGATTCCCTTTTCCTTTTTTTTAAATGAAGCCTTAGTTAATTTCCCACAATAAACATGGCTCTATTTCTATCACCCAACCAAGCTAGGCACTCACACACATGCATCAAATATTTCCTCAGATTTTCATTATTTTAATCATCCAATCTAATATGAATGTTCCATACATAATGATCAGAAGCTCATGAAAATTAACATCTTTACAATGAAAATGCTACAACCTCTGCTACTAAGGCAGATGATTGTCCTGCTCTGCACTGGTGTGACCTCACATTGAGTCCTGTGTGCAGTTTTGGGTGCCACAGTATAATAAAGACATTAAACTATTAGAGGGAGGGTCACAAGGATGGAGAAGGGCCTTGAGGAGAAGCTGTGTGAGAGCAGCTGAGGTCGCTTGGTCTGTTCAGCCGGGGGGAGACTGAGGGGAGACTTCACTGTAGTCACAGCTTTCTTGTGAGGGGAAGGGGAGGGGCGGGCAGGCACTGATCCCTGCTCTGTGTGACAGTGACAGGACCCGAGGGAATGGCCTGAAGCTGAGTTAGGAGAGGGCTAGAAAAAGGTTGGCTATTAGAAATAAGTTTTTCACCCAGAGGGTGTTTGGGCACTGGAACAGCTCCCCAGGGCTGTGGTCACAGCAGCAGCCTGAGAGAGCTCAAGAAGGGTTTGGACAAGGCTCTCAGGGACATGGCGTGACTCTTGGGATGGTGCTGTGCAGGGCCAGGGGTTCGACTTGATGATCCTTGAGGGTCCCTTCCAACTCAACATATTCTATGATTTTATAAGCATATACGGCTTTATTACTAGCATTTATCATGTAAGAATTATTTTTACCACAGATATTTGCTGCTAATTCTATGTACTTTAGCTATTTTTAATGGTTGAATGATCATATTTATATCATGCATAATTACTTTCCTGCTAAAAAAACCCCAAAATTTTAAAATGTGGACCAAAAAGAAGGTCATTGCTCTTAAGAAAAGCATAGCTGTGGAAAATTTCAGCCCATACAGAAAATTTGAATGGCTGAGAACAAGGAGTAGTGAAAACCCTGCAATTTTTTTCGTAACACTTCATGATGCTATAATTATGCAGCAGTTAGTATGGTTTCTTTTGTTCTGCTTACTCCAAGTGAGGAAATAATGGTTTCAGATTAGTATCTTTGTCAGAAGCTACTTTCATCCAGCTAAGTATGTCCTGTGGAGACTCTGAATGTTTACTCTATGCTAAATTCCAAGTATAATCAAATGTAGGATTAATTAAAAACTTAAGAAATGCAGTAAATATTTATTCTTCAATGATACAGCCAGGCTATCTGTGCTGTTACCCATTATAGCCTTGTGCAGTTATTGGCACGTAAGATGGTAAAGCCCATCCAATATATGAACAACGCAGTTCCACCTTTAAAAGGCTCTGATTTATTATCCATTTTTTACATCAAAAAGTAATACTACCTGCACTACTAAAATGCACATGCTGAAGAAGTAGCTAAAACAGAATTTGAAACTATTAACTAAGCAAAATACATAAGTGATGTTTTCAGGCCACAGTGCATAAGCTGCCATGAAAATTTGGACAGATTCCTTAAAAAACCTGTTCTGGCACTGCCAGTGGCCAGTTCTTATTTTTTCTCTTTCTTTTTTTGACCTTTCTCTGGAACACTACTGTGTTGTCAGTGTGCAACCTGATTGTAGTTAATTTTTTGTTATATAATAGAGAGAACAAAGAAGACCTGCTAAGTACAGCATAACCATAGCAAAATCAGAAGCCACTCCTTCCATGAAATTCTATTCTTCTTTCATGTTTTTAGGGGCTCATTAATTTTTGAAATTTTCCATGCTTGATCTCCCACCAGAAGTGCTTTTTGTTTTTTATGGTTGACCAAATTTGCCTTTCTGCTTCTAAGCTATAAGAAAAAAAAGGAGGGGAAGGGGACAGGGCTAGGGGAGAGAGGGTGGAAAGAATGAAACAGAAAGGGGGGCAGGAAAAGAGGAAAACACATGTAATTAGGGTGCAAATTGCTGTTAGTAAAAAAGTATTTTGCAATGGAAGGGTATTAGGCTTTACTTTTGGAGAAATGCTTTCCTCAGAAGTGGAAACATTAAACTGTTTCTGATGTCAGTACTGATGTGTCTGTATATGCTTCTGTTCTCTTAACAAAACACAAGCTCCATACTGGCCAAGATTCATGTTTTGACTGTCACTGTAGTCTAGGGAAAATTCCCACACTTTTCCCGTCCCAAAAGGAAGATTTTTGTAGTACATTATCCTCCTGACATATCAAAAGGTACTGAGGGGAGCCACAGTGTAAACAGGCAGTGACAAGGCAAAAGTCAGGGCCCTCTACCTGCATTCCAAAACACAAACTCAAAACATAAAGGAAGGCCTCAGACTACACATGTGTGAAGGAACTAAGTAGGTCCAGGATCTGGAACTCAGTCATGAGCTTTTAAATTGTTCGAACAATCATGGTTTGGCCTGATTTTGACTTGAAGCATCTAGCAAAGACCCAGCAATTTTGTGCAGCACTTACCATTGCCACTTGGCAGTTTTTAGGAGGGACACTGCTGTGGGACTTTCACAACAGAGATGTGGATAAACTGTGACTGGGCTAGGCCTTGTTTCTATATGACTATTTCAAATATGGAACTTGATTGATTTTGGCAATGGATTGTATAACATGTTTTCCCTTCCCAGAAAAATGCAGGATCCAGTAGTACAGACAATCCACCACAGAACTATTCTCTTTATGCCTCAAAATGAAAAAAAAAACCTGATCCACCTTCACTTATCTCTCCAAAAGTACAGATGTGTCATGCTGTGCTCTGTTGGATGTTTTATATACATTATACATAGCCAAATATATACAGACATACGGACACATAATCAGCACCACTCCTCCAAAAGCAGAGGATATTAAAAGGCATTACTTGGTAGCACTGAAGATTACAGATTTCATCACATACCAGACTGCTCCACCCTCACTTTGTTTCTTTTCTGTTTTCCCTGTTTATGCTCTATTCTCTCTGAATTTTTCAGCTTGCTCCTTCTCTGGGCTTTTCCCCTCTCCTTTCAGTAGAGGATATCAGCCAACATCCTTGAGCAGGTCAGGCATGAGCACAACCAACAGAAGACAGTCTGATTTATATTCCCATTAAGCAGCTACTTCCGCTACTGCAAGATGAACACTGCTCTCGTCCTACGCTAGCAAAGAAAATTCCAACTGCTCCCACACTTCACATCAATAACATAGCACAACATAACCCCTAAAACTGGAATACAGGCTACAGTTACAACAAAAGAGATTTTTTTAAGGGCTTGTACCCCAATTTGCCGCTTCTTCACCTCAAGTAAAGACCACCTTTACCAACTACACCACTTTACAAAATTAAACAACGCAAGTCTCCCTATATGGTGACTTCCAGTGGTTTTATCTGTACAGATGTGTGGCTAGCAAGTAGGGAGAGTGAAAAAAGTGTTTCACTCAGGATCATTTTAGTCCAGCCATTCTCTTTTAAAGTGTCAGAAAAGCAGGAGTTTCAGATAGCAATAAGGGTGGGGTTTTACTCTCTGAGAGGATTTCACCCTTTGACATCCTCGTGTGGCAGTGATTGACAGGCTGGTCTCCAATAGAGTGTTGATCTGCTTATTTCTTTGTGTCAACCTAGTATAAATTTAATTATCCTGGCCATTCACTGACTATGGTAAAGAAGATGAAATGTTATAGAATGGAAAGAGCATCTCAACACAGAAACAGCAAAGACAAGAAATTTCTTCATAGCATGAAGAGCTATTCAAATACTTTAATCTTACCTCCCTGAGAGGATCATTGAGCTCATTCAAAATATTTTCTTCATCAAAGATCTTGCCTTGGTAGCGATGCTCATAATAATCATGGATCTTCTGGCGCATTTCAGCTGGTAACTTGTGGAATGACATGTACTGTTCCACTTGTTTGTACTGTCAGGATGAAAAAAGAAAGGAAGAATCAGAAAAAAAGCCTCAAATTTTTGCTATCTAAAAGCACCTACAAAATACGAATTCATTCATGTGTCCACTCAATCTTTACATTTTTTATAAAGTTAACATTTTTTTCACATCAGAAAAACCTGACACAAATATTAATTAATGTAAAATTACTCACATGACAGCATATCTATAAATTACAGAAACTACTGTTACCAGAAAGGCTAATAATGAATGCATAGGTTTTTAGAAGCCAAACCCTCATGCTTCTCATACATTTCCTAAATTCCCAGCTGTACAGGAGCTGCAAAAATACACCAACATGATTTTTAGCTCATGCAGTAGACAGGAAAGTTGCACACAGTGTTTAGTTTGTAGCATTGCATTTGGGGAAAGCTGAAGGTGTGAAGTTTTAGAAAAAGGCTATGCTGTATTACTGAGCAACTTATTAATGTTGTGTATGCTTATGCAGTTAAGACCTGTGGAGATAATGAAATAGAAAACATTCCTCAGGAGTGACAAATAGAAGAGAGAGGTAAACTAGAAAAATAGGCATGGGATCAGGAAATAGAAGCTGTAGGAAAAAGAAGATACCAGGACCCAAGAGACTAAGAAGAGCTGACTTCATTTACCCTGTACATTTGGCTTCTTTGTTTTCACTAGTCCTCTGTCCTATATCCTGGAGGTTTGGATTTGTTTTTTGTTTTTTTTTTTTTTTTTTGGTTTTTGCTTCCATTTTTCAAAATGGATTGGATAGCATAATTTTCAGAAAACGAAGTCCCAAATTGACATACTCATAGTTGTATTGTACTAAACTACATGCTAATCTGAGACCCACAAAATGGACAAGTTGTCTAAAGTGCAAATGGACAAATCCACTAGAGTAAGACTTTTGCCCCTCAGAGCCCTCATCCTTGTCTCAGCTGTAAAGGATATGAAGGATAAATCCCATCTCAGGCTGAAAGGTGAGTTAAAACTTGGCAGAAACTTGATTCACATATGTAAACAGTCTTAATTTATTTTTTATTAGTTATTTCATGCTTAATTAGGGAATTTAAACTGTTTTCAATGGAAAAACCAATGAAGTCCTAATTAGGATTGGCACCTCTGTAGAACAATTAAGTAAATGTATTATGTACATGCCCTCTTTGTGAACTGCAGCACATATCCTTTAACTTACATAGCTGAAGACTCTTCTATCTTCTGGAATTGAAATTAGCTTTTGCTTTGCGAAGTGGCAAAAGATTAGATGAGGCCATGTGTACAACATACATTCCAAAAATACAAGGAAAGTAATTTTGCATGGGACTATTAAACAATGTATGATGAATATGTTAGAGTGATTTAACCCCTGCGCAGTCATTTTGACCCCCTGCAGTAACAATTCTTCACCCACATCCTTTAGATGTGTGATTTAAATTTGCATGCTTGCCATTGGTTTCTGTTCTGATATGATGAAATTTATCCATATGTTGTGGGTTAGAATCAGACATCACTATGGCCCCTAGGATAGGGGCTGCTCCCTCTACACAATCTTATTCACACACAAATATGCTTAAGTAACACTAATAACAAATAATCCTTGGTAATAAAATAAATATATTCATTCTGATGCATATTGCAAGCAAGCAAACTGCAAAGGACTTTTATACCAGAATGACCCTGAAATAGAGAAAATTCAAGCTACAAGGAAATTGCTTGGGCAGCAATTTCCACTGCTGCCTTGCATTAGTGCTGTTATTTGAATGGGGGCTTTCTCCTGCACCAGCAAGCTCTTTACTTTAACAAGATTTATGCTTACACAAGAAAATTTTAGGGAAAAAGAATAAACTAAAACTAGGAGGAATGTACTGCGTATCACAGGCATGTCTCAAAGCTTTTTCAAATTAGTAATATATAGAATAATAGGCACAGCTGAATATTAGCATCCTTTTCTTTAAAAATCTATGAAGAAGTTAAGTCTTCCACAATTCCCAGAAGGTTTTAACCATCTAATATAATATCAAGGTTCCTTTGCAAATCTAAATATCTGAGCCTGTGAGTGGGTAGTATACTATCACTAGTCTTTAATAATTTTTTTTCCTAGTATTTCTCAGTGTGTGATTTCGGCTCATTTTCTGTAACATTCATCGTTCTGCTACTCCCTTCTTGACATTCTGTTCACATGTAGTGTTACCTCAAAACTTTTAACTTGCCCTCCTGTTCAGCAACTGATATCTTTCATTAACTCAGCAGCAGAAATAATTACTTTTTCAATTCCTCAGAAAAGCAAGTTCATAGTGTCAGCCTGCTCCATGTTACTGGCAGTACTGTGGCTATTCCAGATTAGTTGCCACTGTGCTGTGCCACAGGCCAGTTGCAAAAAAAAAATAAATCCTGAAATGAAGATACAAAAAGAACAAGACTAATATAGTCTTTTTAATTTTATGTAATAAGCCAGGAATTTGTCTAAATTAATATTGAAGAGTATTTTCTTTGTGGATAGCAGAGATATCAATAATGTCTAGAAAGAAAGGTATTTTTCACTTCTATGTAATTATACTGGGTTTTGTTCCTGAGGCTTTTTTCACACATTACAAAATTGCAAGTAGTTTAAGAGAACTGAAGTATTTTCTGGAAAAGATAAAAGATGTAAAAAAGTTTAAAGATTTTCATTAGTGTTTTGAATCCCTTAAAAATATATGATAATTCAGTAGCTTCTTGATTTTTCTAAGTATAATTTTAGATCTGAAGTGGATAAAATTGTCATTAAAGTTAAACTTTGTTAAAAAATGATCTTTTAATCATATTAAAAATGGCTGCAACAAATCCTGAGCTACCAGCATTTGAACCTGCATTTTTATATGTGAGAAAAATAATTTCTTTCTAATAACTCTTCTCATTACACTACATCCTCTATCTTTTCCCCTCTAGACTTAAAATTTTGGTTTGCTTGTTTTTTTTTGGGGGGGTGGAATTTTTGCTACTTTTTGTTTTTGAGGTTTTTTCCTTGTTTACTTCAGTTTATTCAGAAAAGAGATGTCTTAATCCCACATTCATAAAGACACCTCTGGTATTTATTAAAATTGTATAAAAAAACTTTCAGAGCCACACTAAGCCCTCTCAAGATTAAGTTTCTTTTTTTTTTCTTTAATTTCTTGCTTTAAGTATGTCATGTGAGAAGCACCAGACTACATTCAAACACAAAAGTCTCTGCTTTTTAATTTGTAGTTGCCTTTCCATCCTTGCTCCTGCAGGTATCTGTTGATTTTCCAGGAAGGACTATTTAGAAAGGGACATCTGAAGAGATGTGCCGTAACTGTTACAAACATGCATTCTGGACCTTTTCAATACCATTGAAAGGAGTAAATACCATGTTGCTAAACACTCAACAACTATGTCTTTTTAATGAATATTGAATTGTTTGTCCTAAAATGAGTACATATATTAATGTGATTTATATATTGCACTGCCATAATTTCATTGATTTATATCTGTTTTATATCCATCACTGAAATGAAAATATCCACACATGCTACAAAATAGTTGAAATAGGTAACTGCTAAGTGGATTTCAAAGTTTTCAAAGTAACATTTCATGTATTTTAATGCAAAACGCTGCCCAGTAATAATTGAGTCTTGTTGTTTCAGACATAATATTATTCATGGGCTCTTTGTATGTAGCAAAATTCTGCTAATGGGCTCCTCCAGCAAAAGGTGAAGAGTATGACATCAATTATACAGGGTCCATAATAGAATTGGTTAAGAAAGTACAGTCATCCTTAAAAAAAATAGGTATGGAAAAAGGCAAAGGAGATGAAGTATGTTTTGTGCATAACAATTTGCAACTGAGGCACGGAAAATATTTTAACATTAATATAATGTTAAATCACAATATAGAAAAAATCCCAATGAAACTAGTTAAACAGAAACCTGAATGTTGATCTTTCACAAGATATTTTATTATATATATGTTGAGCCTACCAGATCCTTTCCTCAAAAAGTTTCGTAACTAATTAGTTGACATTTTTAACTGAAAAATTTCGTGCAGTCCTAATAATCTTTACAGCTCAGCAATCTGTCCTTGATACAATAAATGATGTAACAATTTGAAATACATCAATAATGTCAGTTAAAAAACATGAAACTGATTATTTTCATGTGCCTGGAACTGGTCCCACCTAAATTATATGAATACTTTTCAAGCACAAGTGCCAAAGTTAGATTTTTCCAAAATGTCAACACTGAACAACTTCCACAACTGCGTAGTTCTTCAAGGAACCTAGGTCCCTGTACCCTCAGTTCAAAGTCCAGCTTGAAAAATAGGCTTTTTGCACTTCATACAATAATTCTGTCCTCACCTCTAAGAAAGTTTGCCCCAAAAATCTAAGCAACTATAAATAGCATTTTATTGAGCTTTATAGCCAGGCAAAGCCATACCTTTGCAAATACAAAGTTCAATGAAATGTGGGGGAAAAAAAATTAAAATCCTATATACTGATTGCAAATGTAAAAGAAAGCAAGGATCATTTGTGAAATCCTTCTACTGAATCAAGGAAGTTCTATCCCACAATGTAGATGAGACAAATCCATCAGTGCTCTTAAAATGGTTTGAAAATACTTGCCTACTAGGTATTAAAGAAGAATCTATGCAGCATTAAAATGTGCAGAAGATTTAACTCACTGAGAAGGAGTAGAAAGGTAAGAGGAGGATCAGGATGAAGCCTTTCTAAGTAACACACATACTATTTCAAGAAGCTTCGGAACTCAAATAGAGTTCTGAACCTTTTTTTAAACTTTGGTCCAAATGCAGTTTAAATCAACTAATGTTAGTACAAAATTATCTAGCAGTTTCAAAAGATTGTTTTTGGTGGATCTCTCTGGAGTGTTTTTACATTTTATATTATTGTTTTAACAATATATATTATTTATTATTAGTGTTTTAACATTATATATTATTATAGTGTTGACACTACAATTGTGTCTCTTCCCAGCCTCAACAGGTAGTTGATTCTGCTTTTTGTTCAGACCACAGCATTTTTGTTCAGAATTGGCCCTCTTCTCATTCATCTGTTCTAGTTCGAGTTCAATTTTATCCAAGTGCATTTACTAGAGTAGTACATAGTATTTCAGAGCATGTATCACCAATTTGTAGTTTATACTGATTTCTTTCCCATCTATTGGAAAACCAAGACACATCAAACATGTTGATTTTAGCCATTTTATGAGCAGCTCACTCAGCACTCAGATTTCTTGTTTTCTCCTTGCCACTTACAGTTGCTGTGCTCTTCATCTCCCAGTTTGTAACAGCAGCTTGTACTAGTACCTGAGTCCTGGGATTTTGAGTTTCTGAATTTCATCTTATTACTATTACTTCATCTCTTAAAACTCAGTTCATTTTATTTTCATCTTTCTGTAATATTAGCATCTGAAGCTTTACACCATCCTAACCAACCTTTATACCTACCAAGCCATTGTTTAGCACAAGCCTAATGGCCTTTAGGTATTTTTCTACCACACAATCACAAATCAGTTAGGTTGGAAAAGACCTCTGGGATCATCAAGTCCCACCTATGACTGAACACCACAGTGTCAACAAGGCCATGGCACTGAGTACCACATCCTTTAACACCTCCTGGGACACTGACTCCACCACTTCCCTGGGCACCACCCCATTCCAATGTTTAATCACCTTTTCTATAAAGTAATGTCTCCTAAAGTCCAACCTGAAACTCCCCTGGAAAACGGTTGAGACTGTGTCCTCTCACTCCAGGTATCTCAAAGTATTTTGGTATCTCAAAAACTTGCAATTGGACCAAAATATTCAAAGTGGGGTGTAGACTGGCAGTAGCACACGTGATGGCAAAGAAAATTGCTGTCCTTCACCAGATTTGCTTGTGAGAGAGAGAGGTATATATATATATATATATATATATATATATTTACATATGTATATAACCTCAAGCAAATAGTTTTGTGTGGGTGACATGTTATGATCTACGTGGCAAATATCTACACAGAAGAGATCCCAGAAACATCTGTACATCCTAATACATAAATGATTTTCATATTTGTAAATTTTTATCAACTACATTCAAAAAGTCAAGCAAATCTAAAGGCAGAAAACTTGACTATCACCAAAACTGGACTTTGAACAGAATCTTTTAGAATTACAAAATTAAGACTGGTCTCTTTCTTTACTAAACAGTCTTAAAAACTGACTGACAACAAAAATTGGATACCTTAGTTCAGTTTTCTCTAAGTCCCTAATTTAAACCAGTTATCCTGATTGTCTCTAATAAACAAAGGGAGATTACCAAGTGGTTATTAACCTCATTCAAAAATTCATTTATTTAAATGAATTATTCTGCAGTGATACATGTAAATGGCCCAATAGATCTAACTGAACTTTCGGGTTCCATTATTCACCCTTACAACAGTTTCAGCCTTAAAGGAACAAATTTAACAAATTTGGTTATCAAACAAAGAAAGTGAATGTTACAGGGAGGCACTGATGAATCTTTAGTTACCAAATGCCAGGTGAGGATTTTTATAGATTCACAGAATGGGGTTGGAAGGCACCTTAAAGGTTGTCTAGTTCCAGCCCCTTCTGCCATGTATTTGAGATTTCTAATGGAAAAGAAAAGCACGTGGGTGCTCTGTATTGAAGGGTAATAAATGAGGCTGTTCCTGGTTTGAAGTATGGGAAAGGTGGATGGTATGCCAACACATCAATGACCAGCAGATGAGAAAATGCACCAAACTACAGAATGGCTGGATGTATAAAGGACTACATTCTAATAATAATAATAAAAAAAAAAAAGATTATGAAATGTCCACCTTTAAAAGGTTTTTGTACTGATTCAACCCAGGATTCAGGTGACTGACAGTTAACAAGCATTTCAAAAACCAGCTGGTCTTAACAGGTTTTCAAGCAAGCATTGAATAAAGGGGACAGCCCGAATACTTTTATAGTATTCAACTAGATTTTAGTGGTAGATTGTTTCTATAAATGCAGTTTAAAACACTAAAAAACAATTTTCCAGAATTTTCTAATCCTTATGACAGCTCACTGGCTTTACAGTTCAGAAATTATTGATATCAAAGTCCCTTTTCTCTGTGCTGCTGTGCTGTAAGGCCTTGAAACAAACTGAAGGAACTGAGGAGCTTTGACTCGCTTCTTGTCCTTCACTTTGCTGAGCTCAAGGTTTTATTTTCTGAATACACATTTTTATTTATTTTCCAGTGGGAAAAAAAAGCAGAAAATCTTTCTGAAGTAGCTCAGAAGGACTGGGGTGTAGATGGGGGAAGAGCCCCAGGGAATTGTTTCAAAGCATATAAACACTCAATTAGAAAATTTGCATATTCATAGAGTTTTAGGCCCCTCATTTCTCTGCAGGAGGTACCAGACAGACAAATTTTGAGGAAAAGAGGGAAGGTTCAACAGGGTTCCTGTGACAAAGAACAAGAGGGATGGCATTTGAAACAACTGTATAGCCAAATACAGTGTAATGTTGAAGCTACCCAAAACAAAATGCAAAATGTTATAAGGTAAAATAACATTATGTTGGGGTTTTGATGTAGTTTAGGTGGTTTGTTTTGGTTTGGTTTTTGTTTTGGTTTTTTTTTTAATGGAAAAATTACTTTCTTGGAGTGTCTAAAAGTTAACGGTTTTCATGGAAAATTTTGCTTTGTGGAAAGTGTGCTTGTTATTAAAAATATCTGCCTCCCTCTCAAGCAGCACCAATGCTCAGCTCTGGAGATAGCACAAGCTGTATGGAGAAGTACAGAACTGAGGGATGATCACACATTTGCAAATTGCACAAGGGGAGAAGCTTTGCCATATTAAAGGCATGAGAGGTTTTTTGCCTCATTCTCAAAGTTATTCAAATGCATGGTGGACTTGGAAACGAACAATCAGGGAGTTACACTAACTAATAAATATTCAAGAAATTTCAACTTCTAGTTAAACATTAAACATATAAAAATAATCTGATTTACAACTGACAGTAATGTCTACTACATTTACATTTGGCATTCAGCTGAGAGTTGACTTTTCACTCAAATTACACTGAGGACAAAAATTTAAAAAGAAACCAAAAGAACTGAAGTTTCATCTGACCAAAAATTCACAGGCAATTAATTTTTAAGCATCATATCTATATTTCATTTGTTGAAATTTCTTTCTGCATAGAAGGGTAACTGCAAGTGCAATGAATGCTGAAAAATTATGAGAACAGTTTTTCTCCATATGAAAAAAAATGTAATATCACTTTCTGAAAACAATCTTTCAGCAAAATAAACTTTTTAAGAATAAAGGAATAAGACTTGCAAAATACTGTACAAAGATCTAAAGATACTATTTTAAAATAAAACGTTGTGCAGTTTAAGAGCAGCTACTTTGCTAAAACACTTTATTAGATGTTGTAATTAAACTCTATTCTATTATGCAATGCTATTAAAAAGGCAAATTCAAATTACATTATTCCCCCCAAAAAGTATGTGTCATTTCTTACTGTACATATCCCCCTTTGTATGGTATCTTTTTCTCTCTCATATAAAACAGTGAATTAATTTTCTTTTTCACTTAATAATTGTTTACAATCTTTTAAAATTACCCCAACATTCAATAGTACAAACTCCCTAGCTGAGTGTGCAGTTGGATGTCTGAATATAACATGATATTACTTCAGTTTGCTAAGTGAATAATCTAATCTATATAAGTAAAAATAGTGTCTAGAAAAAAATATCTGAGGCTTGTCCTAGGAAGAATTTTAATAATATCAGACAATCAAAGACACCAGGCTGTACTTTCCTTCGTTTGCAGGAATTTCCAATCTAACATCATAAGTGGGTTCTATGTTAAAATCATAATAAAAGACATGAAATTGCAGATTAATGGGGAAGGAATGAGAATTGTATAGCTTATATTTATTAATGTCTATTTAACAAATTTTCAATTTTCCTTGTCACATTTATTCTGAGAACCTGTTTTTTTTCTCTTCTTTAACTCCTTAACATGTCATCAGCTACAAGCATTAGTCCTGACACATAATGGTGTAAAAGACTGGTATTCCTGCTCAGAAAAGATGGGTAACTCGTATTTCCAGCCCTGCCAGTGTTTGACTGTGGGAGTCTGGGCAGGGCAATTAGCCACTGTAGGATGTTGTTACATGCTTCCTCTCTGATACTGCAAAGCATGCTATTTGATGAACCTGTCATCTGGATGATATAAGGTCTCCAAAGTTATTTTCTGTTTTCTGCAGTCATTGTCAGCCTCACAGTCCAACCCAACTGCTGGTGTGCCTTGACTTGCAGTTAAAGAGCCACACAGTAATAGACTGTGCTGCTCTCTATTAGCTGTGCTGATGAATCTAGCCTGGAGCTCAGCTACCAGCAGGCAGAATGAAGTAGAGAGCATAATCACTGACCATCTCTCTTTTACCATGAGGGGGTCCTGGCTCTCTAACGAGGATTCCTTCTTACTGCAAGGACTTATGTAAACACAAGGACCAGTTGCCCTTGGGTTAGGATCTGAATGGGTTTTAGATTACTGGGGGGACAGAAAGGAGAGAAAGGCCAAGAGCACCTTCCCAAGCTAGAAAGAATTCTGGATATGTTTTCCTAAAGTGTTTAAGCTCAACGTCTGTTCAATTTCACCTGCCATTTAAAAGCATGATCTCCCATAGCTGATAATGTGTATTTCCTATTTGGAGTGTTCATTCTCTTCCATAGAACAGTTTTTTTCACCTGTACAGGAGTGGACTTGTTCATTCTGTCCGAAGATTAAAAATAATCTCTTTAGGCTACAGCTTTATATATGCTAGAGGGCTTCAGGCAGTTTTTGGCCATAGGGGCTTTTGCTCTCCAATGGTAATTCAACCAGGAATCAGGGAACACTGCTGTGCACCTTGCATAGGTTAGTCTAAGTCTGGTGTTTGCATAGTTCATCTTTTTATACTGCTTTTCATCCTTTCTTTGATTGGTATTATTAGGAAAAGAAAGGAAGGTTTTGCATGTTGAAATATCTCCATGCTTCAAATGGGGACTAGACTGCAATTCCTGTCCCTCTCTTGCATGTTTCCCCAACCACACTGGAAAAACCAGCTATTTCCATTTTAGAAACACCTCTTGTTTTATGCATGGACCTCTGGCATACAATGGCTATTTCATGAGCCAGCTGAATTTTCTACCTGACCACCACAACCAAGGACTACTTAGACCAAAGTTAGCACTAACTTTAACTCTCAGGATGGTTACCTGTGTTGGTAACTCAAAGATGAGTAAGCTCAGATGTCTCTTAAATGACCAGATATCTGTCTGTGTTCAGAAAAGACAACAAGCTGTGCATGTGCTAGTCAAATATTTGGTTATCTTATTTTGATAGTGGCAAAGCAATAAGCTCACCTGTCCATCCTACAGTCACTGTAAGCTGAATTTATTAGGGCTCAAGAGATATTCCTACAATCTGCTTTCTTTACTGCTACTTTACTTAACATACAAATATTTGCACACATAAAGAAAAAAACAGTTTATAATCAAACACAGATCAAAATAAAATTGAAGTATTCCTACTGAATGGTATGTTAATGGTAAGTTAATTTTTATAGTTCTTTATCATGAGATGGAACTGAAGTGATTTGTTTAGCCTAAAAGCTATCATCTGTTTACCATCTATTTTTCACTAATTACCCCCCAAAGAGTACTGCTGCTTACAAGAATGCTTTAAACTGTCATTTTACTTACAAGCAGTAATTAAACATTGCCTTTCAATTGCCACAAAATACACAATCTCTTATTATTGTTCCTTTCAATTACTGTAATTGAGAAATAAATTAAGTTATAGGGCGATTTCTGAATAGGATTTGTTTTCTTAGACTTTTCTTTATCTTTCACAAATTTGCTTTTTACTGCTTTAATAAGGGGAGTGAAGCAGCATGAAAACCAGGATCAGTTCCTCTCTTCACAGAGGCAATGACAGGACTCTGATTTAATGAAACAACAATTGGAGCCTCAAGGCACGAAAAGAAAAACATCTCTCCTCCATCCTACTCTTGGTGAAACTGTATCAAGTCTAAGGCAAGATGATTTTCTTTCTTAATGAGAAAGATACTGTAACGATGACAATTTATTTAAAAATATCAGATATGCTGTGATGGCCTTCTTAGAGTTGCCAGTTTTGAAGTGAAATTTAATAGCTATCCTGTCATCTTGAACAATTCTCCTTATCTTTTAAACAACTTGAATTTATTTTTCTTTTTTCTTTTTTTCCCTTTTTTCAATTTACTGTGCCAGTAAGAAAGAATATACATTAAAATAAGTGCCTAGAAGGCACAAAAGGAGACAAAAGGAGTCTTTCCCCAGACAAGCAGTCTGGGGAAGCAAGAGGGATCAGCTCTTCTCTGCTGGGTCACTTCAGTTCAGTTCTAGGCACGAGCAGCACTTTGTGCAGCTCCAGGGTCCACGACAGGGAGGTCTGGACCTGGGCACTGAATGGACACTTGTCAGTCACCTATTTCCATTCCAATGTAAGTGTTTTGGAGATGTGTGTTAAGTCTGGTTATCAGAAGCACTGGTTTCCTCTGACATGGGCTTCATGTCAACCCATTAATCCTGCTGCACAGAAACATTGCATAATGCTAAATTCTGTGTGTCCCACAATGCCTTTAGCTAAATTGGCATGCCAATTATTTAATTGTGACCATCTCACCTACAGGAAATCCAGTTATTTCAAGAAGCAAATTGAAGCAGAAATTTAAAAAGTAATATAAATGTATAATTAGGTCAAAATTATGTAATGTTGTATCTATTGTTTAATAGTTGCAATGAAAAGGAGAAGAAAGAAAGTTTTATTAACAGTGTAATTGTTACATCTGCTTGGTGTTGTGCCAACAGCTCTGCTACCAGCAGCACCAGCACACACAAGACAGGAACACTTGCACAATACAGCTGCAGATCCTGGTAATTTTATCTCTGATAAAACCTAATTATGGCTTCCCAGTTCCCATTTTTGTATTAATTAGTGAAAAATGCCAATTCATCAAAAAGAATTTGCTTTTTAATGCAGCCATTTTCACATTTTTCACTTCCATGTCAAGATACTTGCACAGCAGTAAGTTTATCATGAATGGGAAGGTCTGTTCAAAGCTAAAGGGAGAAAAAACATGGTTCTTCAGTAAGTAAAGTTGCTCAGGTAAGGGAAGTATTGCTGTTCAGAGACCCAAAACTTCCCTCATTTCACAGCAGTGTCTTAATGATGAGGAAATGGTTCCTCTAGGCTGGGCAGGGCATTTCCTGGTATCTTGTCTACTTGTCTATTACATGTGCATCAAGAAAAGCACAGAAAGGACTCTTCTTCCTCATAAGAAAATAGTGATGCAGATGATCACATTTCACCTTGCTTTCCCAGGAATGCATGATCACTTACATAGAATTAAGGGGGTGGGAAGCACAGGGAGTCATCCCATGCAGATGCTGCTCCTGGGGAAGAAAAGCCTACACAGGGCCATTGGCTGCAATCCCTGCAGGCATTTCACATGTAAACACCTGAGTCAATGTCAGAAAAATGAAATACTAAGATTTTTTAAGACCCATAGGAGCTTAAAGGAGACCAGACTCTGCTCTGAACAGGTAACCTCATTTATTATTACTATTACTATTATTACTCTATGAACTATTGTTTAATATCTGCAATGTAAAAACTTGCATATTTTATTTAAGCATACAGGTATATATATACTGTAGCATGACACAATGAGCCCTTCTGCTTATAAATGACAACTGTAGTTTTTTTTTTAGATAATCTAAGACTCTTTGTCAAACTGCTCAGGTCTCCAGCTTCATCTAAAAGACTGAATTTAACACACGGTATCACACAATATTTGTGCATTCTTCACCAATAACTGCAACAGTCTTGACAAACTGCTCTTCATCTTCATGTTCACAGCTGTTTTGTTTCATTCCTTCTTCTAAATTATCTGTAATCTTCTCTTTCTTACCCTTACTTTTTTATAGTCTTGAAGTATACACACTTCAGAGACATCCTTAGAGAAATAAATTTATGGCATCTGTAGGTTTCTCTGATAAATGACAGCCATGGCAGGAAAGTAATACTTCATGCAACCTTTTGTACTCTCCTGAAGAGCATCATTATAGATTATTTCAGAGGAATGACTGAGCAACAGGATTTTTTACATTCCAGAATGATGGAACTTATTCACTAGGTACAGGGAAAAAAAAAACCCTTCCATTTTAATGACTTAATTTTTTAATTAGATTAAAAATGAGGTATGTATGACAACTACAGGCTCTATCAGCAATGGAAAAGCCACACATTCTTCAAAGAACAGATTTTAAGGCAATTTATAACTTTCTTCAAAGAAATAGACTAATGATTCCTGTAATAGTTCTGGTTATGAAGACATAGTTCAATGCATCAACCATTCGATCATCCAAATGCATCAAATCCTACACGAAAAGTAGGTCTTATTTTCTAGTCTCCAAAACAATGACAACAGTTCTTAGTAATAGTGGAAGGCTTCCTACATCTCTATGGAGATATTAATCAAATTAATGTTACTGTATTTCTGTGCTGAACATTTCTGCAGAAACATTACAGAAAGTCTTTTATTCAGTATAAGTGGGTTTATTCAAAACTGAAGTCACAGAGCTGTAGCTGTTAAAGAATGGAGCTTCTGTGAAGTAATACCTTTATTTTCTTTTTCTCCTTCTTTCAGAAAAAGGAGAAATAGAAAGAACTTTGAAGAAGTGGACCTCTAATATGGAAAAACCATGAAAGGAGTAAAAAGCTAATAAGGGGCTCTTAAACAATTCTACAAACAATTCTGAAGACCTAAGGTTTTCTCACAGTTTCTTTCACTTACAGAAATATGGTTCATAAAGTGCATATATATTTCTTCCCATCTTAAGTGTTTTAGGACCACTCAGCATCAATTTTTAGCAAAATTTACCTTAGTTTTAGGGCCAGATGAAGGATCATTCATTTCCAGGGCAGGAGAAGCAATTTGCACTCTAGTACCACTGGCTGTGACTATGATAGTCTGCCATGAATCCTGTTTTTCTGGGCTAACTGATAATTCACTTCTACTCTGAACTAGTCCCTCAAACACCATTACCAGCACTGCCAACACTGTCTCATGGAAAGGCAGCAGGACCCCTGCTGAAGCTGAGGAAGCACCTGCATAGCCTTGCCAAGGAGGGTTCTTCCTTCTAGGCAATGCAAAATGCTTGGTACTGTTAAAAAAAAAAAAAAAAAAAAAGTTGTTTTTGAAAGGGGCCTTTTTGGTTGTTTGTTTTGTTGGTTTTTTTCCCCCCAGTTTAAAGCATGCAATAAATAAATAAAAGATCACCAGGCCCCTTCTCATTCTTCCAGAGATATTTGGTATTTGATATTCCAGAGATATTCTAGACCACAAGGGAAACCTTGCAAAGAGAACAGCAGTGCATCCCTAATAAAGCTACAACTGGGCTATCTGAAAAATACAAGTAAGGAGGTGCTGAGGCAAGAAAAGCCTTTTCATTTGTATTTTGTTTTTAAACTGAATCTGGAAAAGATCTGGAAGAGTTCAGAATTCAGTCTGCCCAATAAATCAATATATTTTGAAACTGCACAGAAAGTGAAGTTTTGAGTAGTCATAATCAAATACAGCACAAGGGCTCTGCGATTCCTGAGAACTACAGAAAAAGAATATTGTTTCCACTAAAACTTCAGTGCTACATAAGAACTTCACTATAAATAACAACTACCTAACAATTAGGTGTTAACCTAATGATTTTAAAGGCTAAAGCACCAACCACTTCAAATATAAGCTGTCACCTCTGTTTTTCACAGCACATATTGATGGCTAAAACAGAAGTTCTCTCTGCCACCCAGGAAGAATTTGTTAGAAATAGAATATAATGTAAGTTATAGTGTTAAACTTTATTTTGAGCAATTTTCTGCCTTTAGCCCTGGTGTGTTGCAGAAATCCAGGCTAACACACTGAGGAATTGCCTTCAGCCACTGCAGACAGAGACAGCTCCTTTTCTCAGCCTGCCTGATTGATCCCTCCTCTGCTCAGAACTGTACCATAAATTTAAAAGCCACATGCACTGGGGCTTACACCTCATATTAATGTATATGCCACAGCACAGTGCTTTCATGATTCATTTTTTTTCCTCCCTTTTTCTTCCTTTTTCACATTATTCTAGGTAATTACATCACTGCATCCTCCCCAGGAAGCTCTAACTTTCTTGACGTTAAGTGATACTGAATCATATGGAAAATGAAAGCTTTCTTTTCCTGCCATGTCAAGCACGATGCAAGGTTTAGATGAGTGTCCTGTCTTCTCTAAACCATGCAAAATAGACAGTTTATGTGGAGGGTTTTGAGGAAGAGTACAAATGGCCAGCTGCAGAGTCTACCTTAGAAGGAGACATGGGCATTGGTGGGAGTACTGGTAGACTGTATGAAAACAGTCTGAAACTATGAAATAAAATAAAGCTCAGGTAAAAAACAAGGAACAGTTAAGGTTTATGTCTGTCACAAATAATTTATGGTTTTGGCACTCTTTTACAAGGTTATACTGTTCTCTACTATCTCTACATAAATCATAAACTTCTTCAGAGCAAGAGCCTGTTTCTTAAATATTTTGCAAACAAATCTAAACTGCAATCTTTCAACAATAAAAAAGTGTCTTTTCATTTACTCTGTTACATATACTGTTGGTTTTATTGTGCTATTGTTTTTCATTCAGAATTATTCTCTGTTATAGCTTTGTTTTGAAATCAATGGACCAATATAATTCATTAGAGTTTTAAATCGCTTTTTTCCCCTTTTTATACCAGTCCATTTACTTTCAGATTTTTTTTTCTAGCAACACTGCTTGAAGAGTAAATACTGTTGCCTGCCTTGCAGCTGCACCTGATGGAGCAGGGATTATCAGATGCTATCTTGTCTCTGCCCATGCAACCCAAAACTTCCTGCCTGGCTGAACTGGGTAATGTGATATAGTAATCCAGGTAATCATTTCATCGATCATCCTCACTTCAGATCTCTTCTATTATTTTATTTGTACTGTCCACACATAGAAGCTGCTGTTCAAAGTGAGGGGATATGCAGGTGGAAATAGAAGGCTCATCTCCATCTCTGCCAAAATTTCAGTGCGTCAAATGACTTCCTAATTTCTTTCAGATAACATCATGTACTACAGCAAAAGGATCTTACAATCAAACAAATCCCTCAATACAAGCTCCTCTGTTGACAACAGTTCTTCCCTAAAACAAGCCAACATCCTCTACCCCCTGGTGCAGTCCTTGCTGTTTCTTTCATCCTCACTTCCTCACATATTCTTTGGCTCCTGCCATTTCAAACTGTTTTTTCCTTGCAGACATACCATAGCCAGAGATGCCTTTCCACTACCTCTGTTATACTGACCAGTCATCTTCTAGGGCTCTCTGCCTCAATTTTCCTTGAGTTAGCTTTTTGGGTTGCCTCTTGTGTCAGTGGTACTCCTGGCTAAGGTGGGGCCATGTCCATCTTCTGGTGGGCAGCCTGATGATGCCCAAACATGGGCTGAACATCACCTAATGCTGTGCAGGAATAAAGCAGTAACAAAGACAGATGGACCCTTCAGCCAGGTGATCATTCTCTCCTCTCTCTTACTTACATTCCCTGAAAAATCAGGGGAAACAAAGGCCTATGCCTAAAACAATATTGAAAAATTAAAAAGGATTGGGAGGTATCCCACATAGGGGAATTAACTCCATAATTCTAGTTATCAGCTCCTTCATATGCCTAAAAAGAAACACCCAAAGACTCCACTTCTCATTTTAAAAAAATACTCAAGTGTTTTCCTCAAAACTTACACAATCACTTTTACATTCACATCAAATTCTGAAGTGAAGCTTTGACTCAAGCAGGTACCCGGTGCTGACCATATTAAATGGCATTGGACTAACAAATATTTTGTCTAGAAGGAGACTGTATAGTTACTTTTATAAAAATTATGTGTTCCTAACCCCAACATGTGAAAACATAGCAGTGTGAATTTTTATTTTAAACTTCTTTGTACTATGCTGAAGCAACTAGCATTTAGAAAAATGTTTTCTGAAGGGTTTTTCATTTTCTTTTGGTAGCAGAAGATGTAAAAGGTAGGTCTAGTGTATTTTATGACAACAAATGGAGATAAAAGCATTCTACTTCTATATTTATTACTGCTTCTGCTCTCTAATAAAGGTTTCTTGGATTAATATTACAATATTTTTTCAAGATTAGCAAATACTTGGACTAAACTGTTAATTTACCACACAAAACAATACAAAAGGGATTTTAAAATGTTAATTTGCAGAGAAAATGTTTTGGTCATTCTGCTATCTTCTGCACTCCAAAGCATTTATGAATATTCCACGGCTTATTTATACAAATGATTATGTTCTCAAAGTATACATGTGTTAATAACTTGAATATTGAGAAACAAAGGAAACAACTATGATCTACAAGCCAATGTAAAAATAATCAATATTTTCTCACTCCTAATATTATATAATATTGACTGCTATTTTCTTCCACCCACCTACAGGACATAAGCACAGTAATCCTAGTGTAATTTGGATAATTGCTACCTGCTATACCTATCTGCTGTGAATCAGAGTTTTCTCTTGCTAAATTTGTAACTTGTGCTGTATCTGAACAGTAAGTTTGAAGCCCAAAACTTAGTTTCTTGGTTTTTTGTTTCTCTCTCTGCTTTTTGGGTTTTTTTTTTTAAATCTATTTAATGTGGGAACCCATGGTAAGTACTGTGGAAATAAAGCAGATTGTGTGTAAAATCTGACTCTGGAATAACTTCATGCCTTCACAGCTAATTTTATATAGTCATCGTGAACATGGTTGCAATTGTAATGAGCTTGCTCTGCAGTTTCAGATGGAAAACTGCTAGAAACCTAATCCATAATGCAAGACAGCAGAACACTTTATAGGTAAATTACCCACAACACAGCAATAAATCAAAGACAGTCCCATCTGTCATTCCAGAAGCAGTGGGAGTCTATTACAGTTTGGCACAGGTATGATGCAGCCGGGTGGAGAGCACTTGGCTTGCACAGTTCCTGCTGCCAGGAGGGACCAATCACCTTTGCAGAGATGAAAGGCAAAAATCACCAGCCCGATTACCCCAGCAAGACTGGCCATAATGAGAAGATGAAACACAATAATGAAGTACTGGGACAAAAGAGGCAAGCAGTCCAGTGAGAATGTTCTGACTAATTTACATTTCTCTCCAAAGCCTTGCCCTCAAACTAAACATAATATTTGGTTCAACTTGTAGAGAAAAAAAATAAATAAATATTTTTTTCCTATGTTGCATCATTAAAGGGGAGTAACTTCGGGTTTTTGATTGGAAGACAGAAAATATTTTTTTCTTTGGTTTTTGCAATGCTATCTATCATTCTTTCCCATTTCAAAAATTGTGAAGATCAATGTCAATATCACAAGTATGTGCAGCAAAAATCCACGTAATCATTATAAATAAAAAAACTGATAAAGATGAGAAAGAGAAAGCAGTGATGGCAGTGAAGGCTTTATCATGACACAATAAATATTTTCATGCTCAGTGAATAAGCTTCTGCCTGCACAGCCCACACTGGTTCTCATGGCTGAGAATTTACATATTCATTTATATGTCAATGTGTTGCAGTGTGTTTCTTGTTAATGGTGTGTTCTGTTATTGCCCAAGTTGATGGTTTGGTCCACATGAGACCCTCCCACCCCATGCTGTCAATCTACCCTGAGTCTCCTGTCAATCTGTCTTAGGCCCACCTCATGCTTGGAATTCCACTTCAGAAATCCCTTGAATTTCAACATTTGATTAGTCCATGTGACCCAATTTCCCCCCCTACCTCCCTCACTGGATGATGATTTTGTGAACCCTGCCTTTTACCCTCCCCAGGATATCTCTGATTAGCTGATGCTTTGTACCCTCCCTTGGAACCACCTCTCTATTTCAGCTGCTGCACGCTCACATTTTCTGTCTTTTGCCCCCAAGATTCCCCAGAGCAATAAATCCTCTGTTATCCCAAGCAAAAGACTTCCCTCTCGCCCTTGTCTCCTCAGAGCCCAGACTGACAGCCAAAAAGCCGTAGAGGAAATGCTCCAGTGGCACCTCAGGTCATCCTGCTCTGGGGTGTGACCCACTCCTGGAGCAGGCCCAAGTGATGGAGACAGATCAGCTCCAGCCCGATGAGATACCAGTGGGTTGATTTCATCATGGCCTTAATTATGCATCAAGTTAATAGATGCATATAAATAAAAAAAAAATATACAATTTTTAATAAAAATTAATTTTATGTGCATGTTTTATCAAATAACAGAATACATCCTGTGACATGAAGTATCTGAAAAGATTTTTCTGAGATGCAGGTGTCTTTTCCCTTTTAGAATGTTTTGCTATTGAGGTATACCAAGTGTCTTTAAACAGCTTGCTTTGTTCTAACAAATCTCACTACTTTCTGCAAGGACCAATAAGACTCACAGAAGCCAGGAATACTATATCTACCCATTTAACAGTCTGTGCCCTGATGTATGCCAAAATAGGGTAAGATGATTTAGAAATAATCCTAAGGGCAACACTTACAAACCCTTTTCTAACTATAAGGTACCCTGGACTTACAAATAAACTCACAAATCAGGAATTATAACTACCAGAAACAATCCACAAATACTGTGCTATGGAATGACTCTCAGTCATGCCTAAATATTTAGGAAATAATTAATTTTCTCATTCACAATTCACAATACTGTGATGATGATATGGCTTTGGATAAAATCAATACTTGGTCCTGAGGTCCTGACATTGTATAAAACTGTTAGCAACTCTTGTACTTGATCATTCATAAAACACTTCCAAAAATCTTTACTATTTAAATACTGCACTCTGGCAAAGCTGAATGGAATATACATCTGCGTAAGCTGATTACAATTTTCTAAAAACCTGCAAAACTAGAGGCTGTAAAAAGGTTTTTCTTTATTTTCCTTGGTTTTTGTTTTTGTTTTTTTTTAATTCTGTTTTGTTCATTTGTTTGTTTGTCTTTTTTTGTTTTGTTTTTGGGGGGCTGGTTTGTTGTTTCCACACCCCCCGCCCCCCAAGCAGGTATAACTCCAGGATAAATTAAACCACCTCCAATTTTCCAAAGAAATAATTCCTTTGGGGTAGCAAGTATACTGTAGCAATGCTGCATAGAAAATACAAGATTTATCCTCCAAGGAGCTCATCTTTTTCAGCAGTGACATGATATGACTTATTGCTAAAATGATGCTTTATAAATGAAAAAAGGCTGTGTTTTAAGTAAAGAATCACAGGAAATTTTTGTGTTATAGTATTTTCAGGCTTTTTAAAAACTATTATCAGCCCCAGAAAAGCATGACTTCCATTTTTAAAAACCATGTATAAACCATGAAAAGCTACCCAACTTAGAAATCAGTACTTAATGAGTACTTTTCTGCTCAGATCAGACCAGATCCAGGAATGACATTCTGTAACTCCACTATTAAGAGTTTAGCTGTGTGTATAAAATTCAGACTCTGCAATTTGCTGTTTGAACATCTGCTCAATTTAAGAAAAAAAAAAAAAAAAAAAAAGCCATCCAACTAAATTACCAAAGATTTTTATGAATGGCATATAATATGTAGGTGACGGAAACTTCTTAACAGGTTTCACTCTACCTCATCTGACTCGAGTCCAGCAGGGATATCTGTATCCAGTTTAATAAAATATATATATACACACACACACACACACACACACATATATATATATATATCACAAGCGGGTGTAAGCCTAGTTAAAAAGTGATGTGGTCTTGAATTTGCCATAGCTCTTCCTTTCCTATGAATTTCCATCATGACCAGTGATGGAAATGACCAGTGGCTGCAGAACAGCCCTTTCCCACTCATGTGGATATACACAAACCCCTGATACTTAGAGATGACATAGTTACAAATATTTAAAATTTTCCAGAAATATTTTCTAAGAACCAAAGTAGTTCTAATGAAGACACCAAGAACTTGGTATCTGCCTCGTTCCACTTTCTGTTTAACCACCAATTTCTTGAAACTCTGTTAAATAAACATGGAAGTGCTGTCTCCCACTCATCTTTAAGAAAATGCAGAGGCATCACTGGCTGAATGAGTCTTGATTTACTCTACGGCAGAGCCCCTCCACTGCACCCTACAACAACTGCAGAGAGAAGGAAGCTCAAATTGGCTGCCACCAGTTTTGGAAGTGAGGATCTGAGCTGTGAGGAGATGATGGAGTACCCACCAGAGGCTCCTGGAGGGGTAGGGAAGTGAATGTGGTCCATCCACTGCTCCCCCAAAGAACCCCAAGGCACTGCTACCTCTTGCAACGAGTACCGGCTAGCTCCCCATGGACTGCATGGGAAATTAGACATCCAAACTGGAGCTGGGAGGGACAGACTTGAAAAGCTGGGAGAAGGCATCACACTGCAAAATCTAAAGCTGCTCTGCTGCCCTAATTCTGTTACTCTTTTTTAAATGTTTCTTCTGATGCTTAAAAAATGAAAAATGGGCAATATGAGCTTCAAATCCCAATGCTATCTATGTAAAAATGCACAGTATCACATAATTATGTAGTAGTTGCTTACTACTTACAACTTACTGGTTGCTTTTAAATTAACTTTATATACAGTTACTGCTTTTTCTCTGTAAAACAGTACATTTAAATTCCTTTCTTCTTTTGAATGAGACTGATTTAACTGAAGACATGCTAAAAGGTCATAAATTAAGAAATAAAATAATTTTAGATTAGAAGATATCCTTTGGGACATTGGAGACAGTTGTAATTTTTTTCCATTTCCTACATGTATATAATTGGATTAAATATTTTTATGTCTCTTATATTACTTGCAATTGACAAAACTGGTCTGATTATTTTTTCTTTTTTCAACACCTGTGTGGTTTGAGTTCTATTAGAGAATAAACAAAATATATGAAATTATAGCATAAGAAGAATGGATCACTAAAATAAAATTAAATAACCTCCTCAGCTAATACCTGGTATTTTATAAAACTAATTTAACAGTGTTTATTCTATGAGGCAATCTTGTAGTATGCTACTACAAGTTTTGCCTGTATTAGCTTGTTGTTCCTGGATATTTTTTTACTATGACAGAATGTAACAGAGAAAATATTAGCCTATCTTCAATCATGAAAATTCTTCGACATTTCACAGCATTAGGCGAACATCACCCTACTAGGAAGTGCCAACATCTAAAGGAAGATATATTTAACTAATGCTCTTCACCTCCTTGTGAAGTAACTGTTCATTTTGCCTTCTTTGTTTCACATTAGATTGTTAACAAGTTCAGCATATACATTTCTGGTACTTTCAAATAAATGTTGCCTTTGTTGAGATGTGCTGACTTCCTAGACATTAGAAAATGTCAAAGATGTTGTCACTTAGAATACTGCCTTTAGTTTTACTGCATTCTTCTTTGACTTACACCAAAGTCAGGAAGGAGAGTGCTAAAATGGCATTGATTTGTTGATTTATTCAGTCCTTTTCTAAGGTAGAATGGTCTGTGAAACTATTACTTATATTATAAAGAGGACATGGATTGAGTATTCCTGACTTTGACATCTCTCTCCATTTTCAGGTATAAGCCCTTCACTAATGGATACCAGGATCCATACAGGATGCATGTATTAAATCTGAGAGGCATTTTTTCTGTGAGAACAGCTCACTTCAGCAGAAAAAAGCCTGAACTTCATCAGTGTGACCAGAACGTATCAATGCATTCCCTTCTTGTACCACTTTTCAGGGTACAAGTTTACTGTCCATCTCCTACATTTGATGGCTTATAATCACTCTTAATTTTCTCTGATACATTTGGTTTTGGCCCATAAGAGTAAACCTGTGGAGCAGTATTTGCCTCCTTACCATATTTTGATTTCCCTCAGCATGCAATGCTTGGCACAGGTCAAATTCTTAGATGGTGTTTGACATTTGGCTTAATGAAATAGTGTTCCTGTCTTCCTGTGTGTCGTTCTTCCATTTTGAACTATGTTCGTTCTAGTTTTGCATACCTTGAGCTTTGGAAGGATCCAAATGAGGGAGATTTAAGAATATATTTTATTTCTGGCTGCTTTCAGTGTGAGAAGGACCAGAACTTTCCTTTAATTGGTTGCATTCCACAGATACATTTATGATGTTATTCAGAGAATAACCAAATAACAGGCTCTTTCTTACCTCCACTATCATTCTGTGTTGCCTAGCAATTCACGTTAATTTAATTATTTTTCATAATTCTTACAAGGAAAAAATGGTGCCAGTAAATACACAACCTTAGATATATATGTCTAAAAAAAGAAGCTGATCTTAGCCCCTTAAGCCACAAAAAAATCAAAAAAGTCTCACTCTCCTGATTTTTTAATTTCAGAAGAAAAAACCAACAATGCACCCAAAAATGGATAATAGATAATATTAAAACTCTGAAATCTGTAGCTGGTATTTCTCAAATATCAGATACGTGAAATATAAACAACTTTTATATGGCAATAATTTAGAAAATATAATGACAAAATGGGAACCACAAAATGGTCTTTGAAGTTCCCATTTATCTAGTTTGCAGAATAAAGAAAAATATAGAATACTCTTTTAAGAATTTGTAGTAATGACTTACAGTTCTTATGCTATAATCAAAGATTTATTTTAAGGTATGATTAAACTATGATAAAGAAACTGTTAAGAATGTACAGAAAAGTCTGTATAGTTGTTATAGCTAATAATATAAATAAATCACCGTCCAGGGTCCCAGAAATCAGTAGGAAAAAAAATTTTATTCAAGACATCCTTTGTCTCTAGCCCTTAATAACCATAAGAATAGCTCCTGAAAAGAAGAAACATTTTTTCTAAAGCTTATAAATATTCACTTTATGGCTCATTTCTTAAATTTCTGATTGCCAATGCCATGCTATTCTTTACCTCTGAAGTCAGGAAACAAGTAAGAAGTAAAATGCAAAAGGAAAAACGAATCTGTTGAGAATTGCAGGAGCAGAAAAATGCCAGATATGTCTATGCTAATGTTTAATAAAGTGTTTGCATAAATTCAGAGAAAATACAAATAAACAAAAAGTTTTGTTTGTGTGTGCATAAAAGCAGAGAACAAATGAATAGAGAAAAAGTTTTGTTTGCTGTTTTGTGAAAAGATGAGAAATGCAATACTGCTTGACTGCTGCTGGGTTTTAATTTACAAAGCAAGTGCAAATGAGACTGGCTTTACTCAGCACAGTCTAAAATACAAGGATATCTTTACACATGTGCTCTATTTCTGATGCTCAAAATATTGTGTCATGCTGCTGCAGCCAGAAAGGTCTGAGGATAATGATTAGGATGAGATTTCAGGTGAATAGTGACATTTTCTGACTGATTTCTTAAATCTGTGTATATGTGTGTATGTATGTTGACCCTAACCTCTAGTGAAACTGCAGTCATACTCCATGTCCATGGTTATGACATTTCTGTCCCACAGCTTCCTAAAAATATCCTGTTTGGATAAAATTACTTTCCTTTCTGTTCACAGAACAGACCCAATGAGCCAGTTTAGTTAGGTGACCTACCAGGATTAGCCCTTTGACATTATACTGAGATGGAAAAGGGGTTTAACATGGTCAGTAACAGAACTCATTTGGTTTTAATGATCATCTCTTCTCTCTTTCTAAACCTCTTATTCTCACTCATATTTTATGACATCACAGAGTATGAAATTACTTGCTTGCAAACTTGTTTTGAACAGCTGTTTTGTCAGCCACAAGCTTATTTTTCTGTCACTGAACTTATATATTGAAACCATGATCTTGTTGCAATTTGAGCTTAACAAAACCGTATATAAATCCTTCTTCACTCACACATTCTCATTTCCTCCCTCTTTGCTTCCTTGTAAAGAAAATCCCCCAACACACCCTACCTTTTTATTCCCCTCACTCTTTCTGGCCCAGAAAATTCAGGTCATTCCCCTTCATCCTCGGCAGATGCCAAGGTCACCCTCTTGGCTATTTAGTCTCTGCCAGGTTTCTCCCTCAGGTTTGAGTTACATCATACTGTGATTTCTGCCCAGTTTGCCTTTCTGGACCCTGTTATGGACACGTGCCAAGTACTACTGCTCAGGCTGTGTTTCTTATTTGCTGATGTGAACTTTGATTTCACTATGCTATGACCTCTCCCCTGGCATGACTCCTCCAGTTCCCCATTTACCATAATAATGAATTTTGTCACCTTTTAGGCACCTCAGTAAGTCTGCTCATTCTTTTTGTCACTTCCTGAGGTTCATTCTGATCCTTTCTTTATTATGTCATTGTTCCCAGCCATATCTTCCAGTTTCATGCCTTCATCCACACTTGTCTCTAATTTTTATTAAACAACTGACAGTTTTAATTAGTACTTAATCCAGAAAGATCCAACTCTGTACCTATTAATGTCTTTTTAATTCCAATCTTACATGGAATAAAACAACCTTTTACTTCCTGCTTCATAAAGAACTGTCTCCCATAACCTTTCTCTACTTTTCTACCTTTGGCCCCAATCCTTTTTGACCTGGAGAGGATCTTACGGGTCATGGATTCACATGTAAACAATACTGCTACTGAGCAAATTAAGACCTCTTCTGAGCACTTCTCTGAGGAAGTTACAAACAAAACTAATTGATATGGTTTGGTCCTCATTTAAAGGCCATTATTTTGACATGTTAAAGGATGATCCCTGAGCTGCACTCCAAAGGAATGACAGGAATTGTAAAGACATGCCCAAACTACCAAGGTCAAGGCCCTTGTACAAGCTACCTAGATCAAACACCTACAGAATGCAGCAAAGGGATACAAAGCAAGACCAAAGCAAGGGGTAGAGCTTTCAAAGAAGAGTTTAAAGGAAGTTGAACGTCAAGGACTGGCTCTCTAAGCAAAGTAGGTTTCTGCAAAAATATACTGAACTCGTGGAGTGTTCTGAACTTCTTCATATTCGATGACATCTGCCACAGGATTCACACACTACTAGATTATTTCACGTAAAGCCATACCACCTTTTCCAGCGTTAAAACATTAATGCATTTCAGAACTTGAGGAGCTATGAGAGAATGCGTTACCTTTTCTTGATACTGCCGTCGCGATGAATCCAGAGACTGAATGAGGGCAGTGGCATGACCAACAAACATGGCATAACAGGTAGCCCCCACAATCATGCTCAGCATCGTTATCCACAGGTCCGACATGCTGACGGGGGCGCGGGCTCCGTACCCGATGCAGAGCATATGGCTCATGGCTTTGAAGAGTGCATATGAGTACTGCTTTCCCCAGGAATCGTTCTGCAAGAAAAGAGACAAGTGACTGAGCCTGCAAGCAGCTGGAGAGAAAACTACATTTGTACCTGTTTAGTGGGATCATAGATTGCTGGCTCTGACAGAGTAGTCTGGTAATGTATCCTCTATGTTTGAGAAGAGATATGCCTTCTAAATTAACTGTTAGATAAAGTGTCAGAGATTCTGACAGATAATAATTATCACAGTGAGATGAAATAAAATTGACTATTTTTTTACACAGGATTATATTATTATATTCTTAAATGTGGGTGCTATCCTAATTACAAGGAGACTAAAGGTCAATTTTATTTTACAGCCCATGGGAGATGGATTAGAAAAAACTTAGTACTCAGACTTATCAAGCACAATATTTTGTTTTAATATGCAAATACATATCCCTGTACCCTATTTCTTTCTTTTTGGAATTGTCAATTTTTACACACAACCATATTTACCTTACTAGCTTCCTTTCACTTTTCAAGGACAGAAAAAAAAAGTATTGTTTATTGTAATGTCTGCTTATCCTTATTTTTTGTTTTTTGTTTTTTTTTTTAATATTGTGTTTATATTGGAATAATCTCAATTGAAAAGTAGTCTGTTTTTTCTCTGTCATAGCAATCCTATGTTCACAGTCACAGTCTACGAAAGTCAGAGCAAAAATTAAAAAAGAAAAAAGGGAGGCCTAGGAGGACCTATTTTCTGATGTGCTGTGTGCACTTCTAATGTGCTACCCCTTCCCAGTCTCTCTGGTAGACTGGAAGGACATGACTTCTTGCTCATAAGCTTTTAAGAATTGCAAACATGTTGGCAGCTTCCTCCCTTTAGCTTTACATAAAGACAGTCTGGGGCTGGGCTGTTCCCAGCAAAAAGCAGACAGCTTAACACACTCCAAAATGCCCTGGGACTCCTTATCAGATTCTTCTGTTTTCCAAGCCAAAAGAATGAAACAAGAACAAGGAGACAAACAGTGCTTGCAGGCATGCAGCACACGTGAGAAAACACAGTATTTACCACAAAAAGAACTGAGAACAAAATCGAAAATTAAGAAGTAAAGAAGGAGGAACTGGGATGACAGAAGAAAGATTAGTCAGTAATACAGTATAGTGTCTACTATACAGGACCAAAAGAAAAAACTCCAAGAAAGATTTCCAAATCAGCAGTAGCATTTATATATAAAGTTTTTGTATGACATAACAATACTTGTGTCTCTCTTCTACCCACACAAGCTGTACTCAAATGCTCTAATTTCTCACCTGCAAGCTTGCTCTCTTGCCATTTAAATGCCAAGGTTATTAACTATCCTTGTGCTTCACATCTATTAAAATGCTTTTTCTAGACCTCCTATTAGCCTAAATAACTGGTAACAGAAAATAAGCTGCCAATTGTTGTACTGCAGATGACATAGTTAGTACTTATTCACTGATGTAATAATTTAAAAATTAATGGTTTCTCTGTACTTGTTTCATCTTGTAAGTCAAATCTTTTCAGAATTGTGAGCTAATGCTTTTTCACAAGTTAAAATTTTGTGTCATAAATATAGTTAAGGAATAGGTTTTGAGTATCTACAGTTAAAAAGAAAAAAAAAGAAAAAAGTATCTTACATAGCTGGAAGCCAGCTGGGTTTCATTGGTTAATAGGGAAGTAAGTTTCCTATTTCAGGCATTCAAAAAATACTTAAAAATTGAATGAATTGAAGAAGCTTCCCCAAAAAGCCTCCAGATTAGGATTCAGCTATCCAGTTTGAGCACAGGATCTCCTTGCTGTTGGGGTCGCTACAGATATTCTAATGCAATTAGAATTAAATTTAGTTTCAGGGAAGAAACTAAAATAGAATTAAGGCACCATTTATTTTGAAGACCTTTCCCTCCAGCTGGCATCAAACTCCTTGTGCAGAAATAACTAATGAGGAAATTTTTAGAGACCCATATCAAATTCTTTAGCAGTTGTGCTTTATATAGATTATATTGGGAAAAACAATAAACTAGATGCTGGATGAAATATATCTAGGGTCTTTCAAGGCTACAGGTAGTGTTATTAAAGGCACAGTATTCATGGGGCTGTAAAACCAAACCTCCAGTTCCTGTAGGGCTCTGTAAAGTGGATCTTGCTCATAAATTTATTTGCATAACTATTATAACTATTAAACAAAAATAAAAGCTAATCTTGATCCTGCTTATGAATATTTTCTATCGTATCCTTGGTGTGACAAATCTCAATTAAAATACTTTCTATACAATTATATGTTTACGCCAAAGTCTCTGAGTTATTCTGAACACTAATGAATATTATTTCTTGACTGAGATACTTTCCAGTTCTGTGAGTCACAGTTTTAATTAAAATACCATCCTTTAAGAAAGAATAAGAAAATGGAAGTCAGGAGCAGCAGTAAGAAACAAAATGCAAATAATTTTTCCTATTAATAGGGTAACAGGTTGAGTGAAAAATAAATTAAATATTACTAAAGAAGTACTACCAGAAGGAAATAAGTGGGAATAAGAAAGCTGTAACGTCAGAAGAGAAATAACTAGAGATTTAAAACAAAATAAACAAGCATATCTGCCTTTTAGATATAGATATATACATATATATATAGATACATAGATAAATATAGATATATATGCTCCAAAGTGTGACCCAACACCTCAGACAGTCACAACTGCACCTGAATCCAGAGTGGAGGTCATGGCCATCTCAAATGGCCATTTTTTAATACAAACAGCATCAGCTTTTACAGTGCAGCTTAATAGAGACCATGTTACGGGCCAGGCAGATTTCAGGCATTTGTGAATGGATGGTCCTGAGCAGCAGATCCTCGAACAGGTAGAAAGGGTTTAGCAAAAGGAGGAGAAAAAAAGTAAGAAAAGGCTGACAAAGCATTTGAATTCAGCTTGAATTTGTCCAAGGATTTTGTTGCCAAAAATAGCTTGCCAAAGGGTTTTTGTTTCTTTTCTTTAATAATGATGGGTTCTTGTAAAATCAGGATCAAAAATTGGTTTTTTTAGCTTTCATGGGGACATTTTTTTAAAAATACTGGTCAACAAATACCATTGTGAAGGGTGCAGATTTCAGTATAGTTACTTGTGCTGTCCAATGATTTATTCCATATATAAATCACTTAAAAAGAACATTGATTCTAATGTCAAGTCCTATATGTCATGTATGTTACAAGCAATGTCACTAAACGAAATAAAAATTATTTAATTATTTTCCTTTTAGTGTTGCATAACCCTAGGGTTTGGCAGGAATAGTGCTAACTGTTGCATTGTGAGGGGTTGGAATTTTCCACACCCTTGTTCCAACACACTGCTCTTTGCTGTTCAAAGGCAAGGTGTGACCACTTCTCTGCTAGACTACAGGAGCATTTTTTTTAATAATAAGTAATTTTGCACCTGCATCATGAAATTTTTGCATAACACACTCACAAGTAATATCCCTGCGTTAATAAAAGACCACTCTATGAAACGGAAAATCCTGGTTTTATACAGGCATCCTTAATACAATCTTAAACATTAATAATAATATAATTTATATAATTACACATTAAATGTTTCCCAAATAGCCATATTCTGTTTTTAATGTAAAAATTAAAAAACATCAACAACAACAGCCAAAAACAGCTGAAAAAATCGTATATCAATTAGTAAAAAAGGGCATTTAATTTCTTAGTTGACAATGGGTTGATCACTGATTCCAGATTAGCAGTAATCGGTTTAAAAAGTTTTAAATTAAATGACATTAATTTGGAAAAACTATTAAGGTCTGTAATTGTGAGAAATACCAAAGCTGTTTATCCAAGGACTGATTACATAATCTAGCTTGATGACATTAGGAAATCCTCACTTCTCTGACTGAAATGGTCATTGATAATTTTCAATTAGTTCTGTAACTACATACATTAACTTTGCAGTTATCCTGAAGAATACATTAATTCCAGGGCACTTCTGATCCTTAAAAATCTGTCCAAGCTTTTTCTTTCACCAAAGGATGTTATGGTTTGTCCCATAATTTCACATAAGACTGCTACAGATACCTTTTTGTAATGTTAACCTTTCACCTCAGAAGAAAGAAATCACAGACAGGCCACATGGCACCTCCTAAGGGACAACAATAAAAGGCAAATTATTTTTCTAAGGGGATTAAAAAAGGGTTTCTATTTTACTATATAATCTGTGGAGGTTTTCATCAGGAAATTTTGTTGTCGTAAGACAAATCAATTCCATTCCCATATTGCAGTCATTCCCTCAGGCACGGCTTATCTTCCCTCAGCCATATCTTTGCACTGAGATATAAATTGATTTAGAAATCCTGTACCAAGGAGACTACTGCACAGACAGTAATGGTCTCCTCATTTTGGCCTCAGTCCCTTTTTTCTTTCACGTCACAATTACTGCAGGTGTCACAGAAAT
Organism: Parus major; assembly: GCF_001522545.3. NCBI lineage: Eukaryota > Metazoa > Chordata > Aves > Passeriformes > Paridae > Parus > Parus major. Next base: position 14,261,761 of record NC_031799.1, read on the forward strand.
GGGTCTGTCAGTTTGCAAGGGCATGCTTTGCAAACATGGAACAAGGATTGGCTTAATAATTAAGAGAAATTATTTCTACAAGGATTTTGAACTCATCCTAATTCTCCCTTTAAAATTGTCCCAGAAGTGGGGAAGTAGCTCTCCCTCTCTGAAACAACTTGTCTTATCACTCACACCCCATTCTTTTATGCTCACCATTGTGTTCAGGTTCTTCTGAAAGTAAGTAGTGTCTGAGGGAAGATCTTGACAGGACATAGACAGTCCTAGTAGATTAAAAAGGATCAGAAAGCGTTTCCAAGCTCTAGAAGTTGGTTTGCACAGTTACACTTTTAGAAATGCCCCTGGTCTAACACTGGCCACACTCTCCCAAGCAACAGCAGCTGTGCTTTGCAGCTGGTGTAGGTGAGGAACCACTCCTTCTAGGCCACTGAAACCCAAAAATATTTATTCTATGGACATAGTAGCCAGCTCCTAAACCAGCCTTACCCCAGAGCCCATCTAAATTGGGCACTTAAAATTTACTTATGACTATGGAGGCAGCTAAGTAGTCCATAACTAAGTCCATAACTCTGGTTTTGGCATTGTCATCGGAAGCCATTGCACAAAATTAATTTATTTAGGGTTTAAGAGGTTGAAGAAAGCACAAAACATCCTCGCCTACACGGTGGCAAGAGTGCACGGTGGCACTCTTGTAACACAAGAGTGGCCCTGAGGAAACATCTGCCTAAAATCCAGGAGACATGAGCTACTGCTTGTCAAATTTACTGTAAAAATTTCTGTTTTCCATCAGGAATTCAATTAAATTGTATTTATGTCTTATATAGCCATATATGGTTATATACGTTATAGCAATATACCTATTTGCAAGTCATTATTTACAACAGTTTCTAGAAGACTTCTTAAACTGAAGAGTTACCTATAATTTAACTAACCAAAAAGGCATGCTAAGAAAAGGCTATAGATGCATGTTTTCAAAATTTTGACCAGGTATGTCAGACATATCTAGAAAAAAGACCATATGATTCTTTCTCTGTGTCAACTAGTTAAATTCATGTAATGTGACAATAGAACTGGACCTCTGTATTGAAGCTCTCATTTCTTCAATAATCCATATTTATTTATTGATTGATTGATAGATAGACAGACAGATAGATTTATAGTTTACTTGCTTTTCTATCAAGAAGCTGCATAATTTTCTGCCTCTGGTATCATACAGAATTACACATTAGTTAAAATCTCAGGAAACTGGAGCAAATTATCATCTCAGAATTTCAGCTTTTAAGTAGTTGTTTGAATTCACAATGAATAACCAAATTGGCCATTGGGAAAGGTTTCCAATATTTACATCTTCAAAGCATGCAATGGTGAATGCACTGCCATGTAAAACCTCTAGTTCTCATCACAGCTATTACTACTATGAATATCTTGTTTTCTAAAACTAGTAAACAAAGGCAAGGTGGGATAAGACTTGGAAGACTAAAAATCCCAGTGTTCTAAAATTCTTAAGAAGTGCAAGGGAGAAGAACCTATTTTAGGAAGTGTGCAAGTAGGTATGATTTAAAACAGAAAAACCCTGAGTCGGTAAGCTCAGTGAAATAAGCAGATGTCTTCAGAAACTTCTGAACATTTCTCTCAGCTGATACGTGCACAGATAACAGATGGTGTAAGTGACTCAGCATATACTTTCAAGTGCAGTACTAGCAGGAAAAAAGATTAGAAATTGTTTGGCATTGCACTCCACAGGAAAAGAAGTTTGACCAGAGGAGCAATGACTAAATATTATATATTTACTCTGTTCAGAGTAGTTACACAACTTTTCTGTCATTACAGCTTGTTCATTTTTTGGTGCTATGTCTTTGGCACTAGCCATCAAACAAAAGCAATGTAGCATGGCAGGTCTTTCCTTTTATTTTGATTATTTTTCCTGATGCATACAGGAAAATACAGAACATTTATCTGCTAATACACTCCCCCATTAAAAGCAAGTAGCCAGTTTCTACTTGTGATCACCTTTCTGAGGTAAGAATGAATAATTTTCATTGCAGAGTAAGTGTGAAAATTCATAAACAGAAGCAAAAGGGCAGATATTTGGTTTATGCACACAGCCTGGTCTTTCACATACATTTATTATGTTCAAACAAATAGGCCCATTGTGTTCAAAGGGATGAGAAGATATGCTCACAATTTCACAGGGGAGGATTCCCTATACACTGCTCAGTATTCTTCATTCTTTGTACCTACGCTTAGTTAAGAGATACAGTAGTGAGTTTTTATAGCTACAAATATAAAGTTACAAAATAATAAATTAAATCTTATGTGAAAAATACTTTTTCTGTTCTTTTGCCTGTGAAACACCTCATTGTGACTCATCCTTTTATCTGGTCATTGTGCTCCCTTAACTGAACCCAGATGACTGGAAAAATAACATTCCATTGCAGAAGGTTATTTTAATAAGAATTTTAAGGGAATTTCAGTTTACAAAGATGTTAGAAAACTTTTTATAAAGTTTGAAATAAAAGATATTAGAAGTTCAAAGTATATTTTTCCAACATGAAAAATCAACAGTGCTAGAAAACATCCCTCTGTTATTGAATTTGACCATCTATACAAAATACTTTTTCAGAAAACATTGGGTTTGGCTCAAGCCAATTAATGCCCTCCAGAATATCTCCTGAACCAGCCTGAGAGTTAGCAGACATTGACCTGCTGTCCCTTTGCATTGCTAACTAGGAAATCCAGCTGCATGGAAGCAGGTTGTGGAAGCAGCTGACTTCCAGGAGAAAAAACAGAGTTATTTAATCTATAAATTTAATCTAATCAGTACAGCCCCCTTGTCAATCAATCAGTGACAAACTAAAGGATGAATACTGGTGAAAGAATTCTTCCAAATTGTAACTGCTACTTCATCTCCTTGCCATCTTCTGGAAAAGCAAGATCAGAGTGCTGGGAAGCAGGCAGGAATTTTTAAAGGATTTGTGTTTCACTTTCTTAAAGAGCTCTCACAGGATGTGAACCCTGACACAGAGGAGTGTGAGGGAACTCTTTGCCAACCAGTAATGACTTCTTTTTTATACATGTGTTTTCAAACTGATCAGAAGGTATCATCTTTAGCAAAAACTACTGCTTCTGGATAGCATTCCTTCTCCCTTGGTTTGAAATCAACCTCTTTATTTTATAAAATATTTTAGAAAATAGTTTTTACAAATGTTTACCACTGAAACTTCAGGTTAGTTACCATTAGTTATCATTTTTTGGTGCTATGTCTTTGGACTAGCCATCAAACAAAAGCATGGCAGATCTTTCCTTTTATTTTGATTATTTTTCCTGATAAAGAAGTATAAAACATTTATCTGCTAATACACTTTTCTAGTGAACAAAGTTCGTTACAGAAATTTATCAAATAAATTAAAAACCTGATCAAGGCAGTTGGCTTTTGTTTTTCTTTGTCATAATGCACTCAAATTTTGATTATGTTCAAACCACTCTGATTTTTTTATCCTGAAATAAAGTTAAGTGCCACTGTTTACAAGGGGCTGACTGGAACAGATATACACTGCCTGCAAATGGGAAAGTATGTTCTAATTGCAGTAAGTGTTATGTGGCCACAGTAAGTGATTACAACTGTATCTACAGGTTTCTTCTGGGCAAGCAATGCATCTTAAAAAGAAACACTTTCTTACAGGAAAAGAAGAAAGAAAAACCCAATACAATGGCATATCTAATAAGAGAATACATAAATCCTGCAAGGAAGGTTTTTTGATGGGCAACTTTGTGACACAGCTCTGTTCAGGAGAGGTAAAAATTCAGTGTGCATTAAAGACAACATACCTCTTTGTTCTGCTCCTTTCATTGGTGAAAGGAGCTGGATATAATGTAAAACAGTTTACTTAACAAGCCTCAAGTATTGAATCAAATCATTTATGAAATGCTTTTACAATGCAATCACCAAGAAAAGCTTTGCATTTTTAACTGTAGCTATCTAGATAGTCAAGAATAGGCAGATGATAATGTGGGCTTAATATAGAGCAGTGCTGGGAAACAGCTGAAGGAGTGAAGTGACATAAACCTGACTCATGACTCCATAGCGCACTGCTTCACTGAAAACTGTTAGGAAGCATCTACACCATCACAGACAATATTTGCCACCAGTTTAGGAAGGGGAACTTGGTGGAAGGAACTCAGCCTCTCCATTACGTGAACAACGCAGACTAGACAGCAAATTATGTGAAGCATCCAATCCCAAATAAAATGACAAATGGAAATTATAAGGTTTCAGAAGTGGACGCTGAGCTTTCCGAGTGCTGTCACCATTCTCTTTGAATCAAAGGGATTTTGAAGCTACATTAAAAAAGGCAGGAAACAACAAACCTTACAAGTGGCAGAAATAGCTATCAGGAAATATCTAGGCAAACTTGATACATATTTTGGAAAGTGCATAGACAGATAAGCACAAAATAATGGTATCCCAATCGTTTCTCACTAAGAATATTTCAAGACGTTCAAACATTTTCAAAGATACACTTTCCTCTTTGTGCTATATATAGGCATACTCTAGTTAAATACATTCCCATAGAAAGTATTTTTAAGAATGTGTCCTTTGGGGAAAAAAATAAAAATAGTGGATTACAGTAGATTAAAATTGTCTAATATGATCTACTCACAAAGAGTCTGAATATGTTTTAATCTGCTTAAAAATGAATCAAGGTGAACCAATGCTACTTTGACACAGAGAATCAGCATAAGGGTGGGACTGGGATTTGTGTTACTGAATCCAGTGCTTTAAAAACCAGGTTTTCTCAAATAAAGTGGTGCTTGGTACCATATAGGCTAATTCAAATATCGTTGAATATTAGTCTGTTAATCTCAGGATATAATTTTAACCATGTTTTATTTAAGTAATTTATTTTTTAAGACAGAGGATCAGTGCTGGTTTCAAGCATTTTTTTTCTCATAGCTGGTACTTTTCTTGTCAACTCTTCAATAAATTTCCTAACCTGATGCCTTTAAGACTCTAGGTTGCATCTGGTTAGTTTGCAGTTCTTCAGAAAATTACCTTACTAAATATCTGAGCTCTCAAGAGGCTAATCTGCATTTTTGGTAAATCACAATCCTTCATCAAATACTACGTCCTACAAAAAGCTGTGCATTATTTTATTAGGCAGTGACAGCAGGAAGCAAAATAGTTCTGCAGCTGAAAACCTATTTTGGCTCTATGAAAGGAACAAACCTCAGTGTCAAAGCAAGTAGGCTGAATCTAGGTCAGAAGCTTTTTTTCTGAGAACACATCTGAGTTTCCTGATGACCTTTTCTTAAACTCAGATGCCTTAAAACTGCAGTTGCTTACTAGAGTCGGCAAGACTTTCAAGGTAATATAATATAAAGAAAAATTATTTAGCAGCCTAAATGCCACCCACAAAATGATGTCTAGGCATTTTTAAAAAAACAAACAAACAAAAAAAACCCAGATTTAGTAACTCACAGAGATTTCATTTCCCTCCTCTAGAAGGGGGAGGTTAATCTAAATAACAGAAGAATATCATGACCTTGGGAGTATGAATTTTGTACTCTGAGGGGAAGGAAGGAAGGAGAACATGCTCATCTTTTATCATCCCTGAGGCAGATAACAGAGCGCTTGAGTGACCCTGTAGCATTCACCCAAGAGGTGTGGAGCACACAGGTCCAGTTCCAGCTGTAAAGACAGGGAAACCTTTGTACAGCCATCAGTCCACGCCTACTTGGTCACTCTGGGCTTTCTCAGGTACAGTCACCCCAGTGCAGGTGCAGTGTCAAGCAGAGCCACCAAGGTCAGCCTGACACTGACAGCATGTGACAGACAGCATGTCAGTCATGATCCTGTGACACCATGCCTGTGCTTCTGGACAAATATGAACATACAGTCAAAAAATGATTGGACAGACTGCTAGAAGAAACACATAGTGATAGTTGTTAAACACCTGGATACCAGCTCAGTCCCTCACAGACCAGTTTCTGAAAATTGAAGGAAACATCACCCCATACTTGTTGTAGTTTGATCTTTCCTGGGCATCTTCCCTTGCTATCCTTGGAAAGGGAACAAGGAAACTGCAAGAAGACACTCTGATGGTCCCACCTGAATGAACTCCCAATAGCTCAACCATTAACTGGGACACATTCAATTTGTCTTCATATTACTCTTGTTTCTCTGTCTAGCTTTCTACCTGCAAGCCCAGAGGAGGCCACAAAGATGATCAAAGGCAGGAGGCACCTCTCCTATAAAAACAGGCTGAAAGAGCTGTGATTGTTCAGCCTGGAGCAGCTCTGGGAAGACCTTCTGGCAGCCTATCAGCACTAAGAGAGGGCTTATGAAAAAGAAGGAGAGCAATTAACGACAGTAGTTTGAGATTATATATTACATATATAAAGAAATTCTTTACTGTGAGGATGGTGAGACACTGGAAAAGGTTGCCCAGAGAAGTTGTGGATGTCCCCTACCTCTTGAAGTGATCAAGGCCTGGTTAAATGGGGCTTTAAGAAATCTGGTTTAGTGGAAGATTTAACTTTTCTTTAGTCAACTTGTCGTCTCACAGCTCCACAGCAAGTATTTATTAAACAATTGTTTTATCCACAGAGCAACGGTAATGCTGTATGGCTATTTAGAAATGCTTGGAAAGCCCATGGGATACTTTCATAGCTACAACAGAAAAAGTAAAAAAGTCTCTTGCTGCAATTAAGAGTTAAACTACACACTTTGATTACAGGAAGACCTGGAAATTATTCTGCAGAGGAACTAAAACATCCACTGTGTGAGTAGTTCACAGGAACCCATGTTCTTCAGTGTAGATACTGAGGATAAAATGCTCTGACAGAAATGGGTAAGGCTGAGGCAGATGGCCCAGGCCAGAGGACAAACCCTGGGGAGAGGCCAGACATGGAATGTCTAGCACTGATGCTTGAGGAAGAGAGGCACAGCAGGAATACCACAATCCTCAGTAATGGACAGTGAAAAAGAAGAGTAAAAGTGCATTATGATTTTTTATTTTTTACACATGGATGTCTGCAATGACCAGCAGCCCCATTTGTCCTGAGTTTTGTTTGTGAGAACCAGCACTAAGAGAGAAAGGTATCCCAAAATTTCACTTCAGACTTCAGGTACTTCCCTTTGATAGCTAAGTGAGTTGGCAGGTCTCCCTAGGCTCCCTACACCGTCAGTAAAAATCAGACTTCTGCAGATGGTGATTCAGAGTAGAATGTTAATGCAGGTGTTCTTTATCACCTCCGGGGGAGAATTTCTCTTTCCAAAAGCTGCCCAGGATCCTATTCAGCTAAAGCTGCATCCATTATCTTCCTGAGCTTCCCTACTGGGCATACCTCTGTTTTCATGGATAGACTTGACACCCCATTTCTTCCTAGCTCAAATCCAGTGGAGAAAATAAAATTCCCTAGAACAGCCTCTTCTCTCAAGCTCTGGCTTTGTTTTATGATCTGTTTTTTTTTTTTTCTCTTGGAATTGAACTTTGCAGTCAGTTCAGGACATGAGTTTGCCCTTGCAAGTCTGACAAAAGTCAGAGGGGCTCTGTAAGAGGTGCTGCAGATTTGACTCAGTGAATTCTGTTCCAGCACACCAGATTTAATGTAAGCATTTGCAGTGAGCTGGTATCATAAACCACAGATAGGAGCAGGTGAGAGACTAAAAAAGATTCCAGATGAGAACAGAGGAATGCTTAGAATGCAAACATCGTAATTATTTACTTATATGGATAAAGTCATACAGCAGAGAGCACACAGTGAGAGAAAGAGTTCTTGGATTCAGGGCACATATTTGTATATCCTTTTATTGAAAATATGACATTTACTTTGCTTGTAAAAGGTTGGGAAGGATGTTAAACTGGAAGCATCCAAAAGGACTTAGATTCTAAGGAAAATAGCATATTTTTACCCCACAACTGCATTATCTAACATGCAAATGGTTGGAAACCTTTTTTAACTAGAACCTTCATGTGAACTCGCTACCTTGCTACATTTCAAGACTTTTTAAAAATTTGATAATCCACAGCATATCTATATAATGTTAAGCAGAATAAAAAGAGTAGCCTTTTCTGAAGTTTTTTTAAGTTAGTTTGTCAAAATAAAGTAATAGAACTGCTCACTTCAGACAGGGCCAGTTAAGCTTGTCTTGAAACCAATACCCCAGCAATGTTTGAATCTTTTCATAAATCTTGCCAACCATGGCACTCCACACATATATGGCACTCATTCTGAACTTTGACAAACAACAATAATTTGTTTCTATCACAACCATCATTTTCATCCTCCAAGGACATAGTTCAGACAAGTTTAAGCTGAGTTACAGGTAAAACAGTTGAAAAACTCCCTTGCAAACATTTCAGAGTGAATTTTCCATTTCATTTAAATTAGGTTTAAAATGGTCTTGAATCTAATTTCAGATTATATGGTTATTTCTTCCTTCTGAAGTTAACAACAAAATCCCAAAATCTGTGCTAAAAAAAAAATAAATATATACCAAAGTATTTTTCAAATCCAACCTTTACAGTCAAAACTGAGAAAAGGAACAAGGTCACTCAGTGGAAGGAATATATATATCAGAGGATATACATCAAGGCAGCTTTCATTCTTCAAAACAGCAAAATACCATGCTTTTTTTACTGTCTTTTGAAATAAAATTGAGAGTCATTATTGATTGGAAACACACATTATATTGCACACATTATATGGATTTGGGTGTGTTTTTAATTGATATCATGCATATTTAGTTTCTAATTCAGATTTTGCATTCAGTTTCACCACTATAAATTTAAATGGAAATTTTTTTTGTCTTTAACGTTATTATTGAGAAAATTTTTAAGAGTATTTTCTAGATGGTCTCTGGGCAGATGTCTATGTATCTGCTCTCTATGTGAGCAGTAATCACTTTATACCAAGTCTGAAAGATTTTAAAAGCAAAAAGGGTAAAAACAACAAGCTTTGTTAATGCCTAGAAACCCTTCATCTTTTATTTATCTGTACACATGCCAACTTTATGTTTCCTCAAATCACGTTGCAATGGTTGAGTGCACTGGCTCATGCTTAGAGAAAAACAAACTTCTACCTCAGATGTTCTATTTCTATTTAAACTGCCGAATTCCTTCTTTCTCCTCCCTATGCCACTCTGTGTGTGTGGGAGGGTTTCCTTCACAAAAATCCAACAAGAGTGGCTTAGGTTTAGTATATTTTATTGATCTGCAAAACATGTTTACTTAGGAGCAATACACCATTAAGTCTAAAGGCACTTCCTCTTGGCATTTATATTTCCATAAACAGCTTATTTGTCAAGATACAGACGACAAAAACAGAAGGGAACCTCATCCTTGCTTATTCATGCAACTCAGAAATGAATTAATTTATCTCAACTTTTATATGCACAAAAGTGCATCTAGCAGCAGGATGCTGCAAGACTAAAGCCATGACAGTCAGAGTTAGAGAGAGACAAGAAGGTAAAAGCACATTTAAATATTCTGTGTTGCATCTGTGTTTCATATAGAGAGATGGTGCTACAGGACAGGCAGCATTTAGGTGAATGACATGGGTTATGAGAACTCATATAGAGACACCTGCATAGGTCCAAAAAATTCCAGGGTCAAATCTGTCCTTACTTACTGGAAATGTAGCACCCAATGCTCTTGAGTGTACAGTTCCAGGGTGAGCTCTTCCATTTTCTTATCACACAAATCTTAGTTTTATTTAGCTCCCAGCAAAGGTTTTTATCAAGGATGACAAACTTAATTTCCAAACACCTGGAGAAAGCTATTAAATTAGACAGGTAACTCCCTCAAATAGTCTGTCAACGTCATTCTAGCAACATTTAGCTGAGTTTAGATTTGCCATAACCTTTCTAGCTGTATCTAAGGGAAAAAATTTAAGCCTTTCACTATTAGAGATAAGCAGAGGAATATTACATATTACTGCAAAGAGTGACAAATGAGTGGTACACTGCTTTTATTCCTGAGCAGCACCCAATTACTCTCTGTAAAACTGAACCAGCAGTCTGAGTGCACTCCACTTGAAAACATCATTACTAAGTAGACAGCTGTTCAAAACCAGTCATGTTAATTCCCTCCCTATCTATACCAATGTAGATAATCCTGTTTTGATTATATGTACTATTGTCAAAGTGCTAGGCTACCCTCAATTGCAAGCTAACTTCATTGCATTCCAAATACAAAAGATCAAACAGTGACTAAAATGATGAATGTGATGGATTAGAAAGGGAATATGAGTAATTTGCAAAGAGTATGGGCATTATTTTCTTATCGCATTCAAATGCCAACTGCTGGCTTTCAAAGAGATTGTTTCAAAGCAACCCTCTCATGTTAGCAGTACCCCAAAATACAGGGAATATTGTGTCATTAAACAGGGCCTCATAGGGTATATCTCTCTCTGATCCAATCCACTTCTCAGGAGACTGTCATGAACATTTTGCAATAAACAGCAGCAATTTAAAACAAAGAGAAAAAATTAAGGTAATGTCAATTTTTTTTGAAATTTGGGGGGAAATGGTTTTACTTTTGCAGCTAAATTAGATAGATTAGTACATTATTTATATCAGGGTTTTTTTGAGAAATAATAATAATAATAATAATTTTAGTGATAATATTGCTTTTTTCCCCTCACATGAGGGAAAAAAACCCAGTGCAAATTATTAAACATGGCATATGGCCAGGGAAAGTCTCACCATAGGGCTTGGTTCTTTTCCTTATGTTGTCAATAATATCTCCTAAAGCATAAATGAACAAATATGAAAATCCAGATAGCAGAAAGAAAGCAAAATATATTTTAAGGGAATTCAGTAGTTTAAGCTATTGCTATTAAAAGTATTGCTTTTACAATTAATATGTCAACATCTGTACACATATCTAGAAGATATTAAAAATTTACTCATTAGGAACAGCATTAAATAAGAGTCTGCATATTTCATAGTATATAAAGATTCTCCTATACAAAATCATTTCCATCATCTCTATTAGATTCAAATTTCTGAAAGGTTTAGGCTTCTATTTGAATTAGTTCAGGTTGAGTTTGCTCAAATGAGTATATGTGCAGAAACCAGGAAGAGCAGGAAAGCAGATGGATGAGAGCAATCTTAAAGAAAATTATCCTATATTTTTAAATGGGGCAAAATACATGCAGCCTACACCCAAATGTGTACAAATGTGTGCATCCCTGGCTTATATGTATAAATAGTACGGGCAAAACCATTTCAGACACAAAGGAAAATTAGTAGGTTGAAACAAATGAAGAGAACATAATGCCATATATTTCTTGCTTTTCTCATGTTTTGGTAACCAGACGTGAATACAAATTGAGACTTTCGGTTTTACAGGGAAGTTTTTAGCTTCATTAAAATTCACATTAAAGTGAAAATATGAAATACTAAATTTTCCATGGAGAGAGAAGTTAATAAATTAACAGATTGTAAAAAGAAATATTATAAAACCCTCTTTCCTTCATCTGAGATTCTGGGAATCCAGATTACAGATCCTACAGACTATTGGCATAGGTCTGGTAGACAGGGACCTATATCTCAAGTTTCTCATGTGTCTGAGTGACTTGGTTTAGAATTACATGAACCAGAAGAAAGTATCTTGCTTTGATTTTTTTTCTAATGTGAAATGTAAGCATTCTAAATGTGCAATTTCAGATGGCTTTTTTTTCATGTCTAATTGCATCCCAGTAGAGACTTCTCTCCAGATGCACTTTAAATATTAGAATGAGTCAGATGTTGAATAGCCATAGAAAATTCAAATTTGATATGGCAAAACCCATCAGGTAAAAGCAGTAAAATCAGTGCCCTTGAGAAAATCTGATTGTGATAAAGACGCCTTGACAAAAAGATGTACCTTGTGCAAACCACATTTTTGTGCAGTCTTAAATCATACAGATCGAGAATTAGGCTGTGCATTTTAACTAAGGTTTGCAATGAAAAAGGGCAAGATTTGCTGAAGAACAGCTGTATATGAATGGTATTCATCTGAATATATCTACACTGGGTTTATTCTGGGAAACCTGGTCTGGCATAAATATTACAAGAGTTCAGTTTTTGGATACTCGAATCACAAGAGAAAAGGCCACCCATGGAGAGCTACTTCAAAGTAAATTTTTCGCATTTATATTCCAGTTCAATCCAGAGTACCGCTACATGCAGATAAACATTTTAAATTTCCAGAGCAAAGCAGACTTGATCCAGCTCCCCCCAGAACAAAGGGAACACTGTCTTCTACATCAGAAAATCTGCTTTTGGGCATGTGGTGCTTATAACACCTCTTGAATATTTACTCCAGGGCAAATGTAGGAAACAAGGTCCTAAAACATGACAGGTCCAATTTATGTTTTTACTTTAGTTCACATTTTTTTGGACTAAAAAACGGCTTAAGGCACACTTTATGAAGTTCTGTTATTTTTCCCTTGAATGTCTATCAAACAGAACACTAGGCTTTATGATATTATGTGCAATTTCTTCTATTCTTTCCAGTGCAAGGCTTACATAAAATATTTTGTAGTTTACAGATACCAGAAATCCCTTCACAATATACTGCAGCATAAGCATTTATGAGTTGTGCTGATTCTTGAGGGAGAAACATGGAAACTAAATTTTGATGACAAATAAGCAAGTTCTTCCTTGCATCTGCTCCTTGACATATTTCCACTAGCTCTTTTGAAAACACAGAAAAAGCATGGAAATAAGTTAGTGCCTTTTAAGTCTATCAACTGGCTTTTGTATGCTGCCTCTAAATAATTGTTTTGTTATTCTCATCCCATATAGGGAAGAGCAGCTTTTGATCTGAAAGAAAGAGAACCATGCAAGGCAGCCAACTAGCTCATGACAGAAGTCATCCTCTTTAGCACCTGTTATCACATCAGCAACACACTTCTTCAATCAACTCTTACAAACACGTGTCCTAATTTAGATCCTCCCTCTTGGTTGCATTGAGTACCAATATCTACTGGAATAACTATCACTAGTTAATAATTACATCAATACTACAACATTAGCTTTAGACAGTGAGAGTAAAGTAAGGTGGCAGGGCTTATGACAATTTTGCGACCCTAAACAATTTTCAGAGTTGGTGGAGTTGAATGATTGCAGCTGGGAATACCTTCTCTATATGACTATTTTCCCTTTTGAGGCAGTTATAATTGAGATATTGAAGTATAACTTTCTCTATTGTTAATCTTTCTGCAAGTTTTAAATCTCTCTGTAATTGATTTTGCACTTTAATTTTTCAGTTCTTAAGGTTGTACATCTGAATTAGCTCATGGTGTTAGGACAGTAAAGTAACTTTTTAATTTGAGAAAACATTAATGGCATAAATAATATAGAGAAAAAAAGAAATTCCAATAACTATAAGGCTGAGGAGATCTAGTAACTGTTTTTACCTTAGCACATCATAAATCTCTTGTCAAAAATACAAAATCAAAAAATGTATAGAATATTATACCAAAGAGGTTGGAAAGAAACAAGGAGTTTGGAAAGAAAAATTATTAAAATTATTACCATTTCCCATTCTAGGCCTGCAAAAGCAGACTACCTGCTAACCTGTCAGAGAACAGAAGAAAGCCTAAGTCAAAATATATGTGGGCTTCCTAGATCCTCAGCAATTGTGGTAAAAATGAGAGCCTAATTTGTTTTTCTCTTCATTGATCATGACACACTGAATTAAATCAACAGTGTCCTCAGATACCCTATTCCTCTAGTCCCCACTATCTTGGCATAAAATTTTGGTATCGCAGTTAATGCCCATCCTCAGTCTGCATAAAACCTACCTTATCATTTAGAACTGCACATCCACAAAATTCTCCTCTGCAGTAAAATCACACAAATTAATATGTTTTCCTCAGCTGATATATTTTTAGGCCTATCACTTCCATGCCAGACCAGTGAAACAGGTCATTACTTCATCATCTTAATGCAGGAAGAAGCAGACTGACCTCAGTGACTAGGTCAGTGCTGAGGGCAGGAAAGACCAGCAGCTGAATTCTGAATAAGTGCACACAACAGAAGCAATATAATTACCTACTGCAGATTTAAAAATATGTGTGCCTTAGTCCTAAGAATGTCAGTTGCATATTGTTGTTTCCAATATTACCATATTTCCAAATTGTGTTGTAAAGAGTGTCTGACTTGAGCAAATCCACCAATTTTGATCCCGGTCCCTCTCTGATTCGTAATTTCACACTTTTATGTGTTCCAAGAAGCACTGCACTAACTAAATAGATACGCATTAATATAAATATATTAGTACAAAATACATTAAAATAGTAGTAAAACTCATCAGACCTTCAATGCCTCTAGGAATCAGATGATTCCCATATGGTCCATACTTTTTAAGCATCCAGTGTAGAACTGTGGGATTTGATTTACATAACCATTTATTGCTCAGTATTGCAAATGAAATCAGAGGAATCTAATGCTTTAAATGTGGCTCTATAATATTTTATAATAATAAAAATGTACTCAGAAACATTTGTGAAGCTCTAAATTATGGCTATCACATAATGATCAAATGCAGAAAAATCTCATGAGAAAATTAGCTTCCCTAATTGCCATCTATAGGGAAGAAGGTGCTATGCTGAAGCATTATCAAAAAGGACAAAACCCAATGCAGAATAACACATCAAAATGACTATACTGAAATCCTTGAGCTCCACTAAGTAAAGCAGAGACACTACTGAAAAAAGAAATTAAAATCGTGTAATTGAAAATGGTGCCCATTAGTAAGAAATGTTGAGAATTAAAATTGTAGTTTTGGGTGGTATATTAAATAGCTTTTTTATATATTACATATATGTTAGCACAGTTCTTAGGGCATTTTAAATCCTAACCATCTCCTGCCTTTCTGAATTTCCTATGAAATATTCATTTAAAGTGATCCATTTTATAGTGTGAGAGACTTCAAGATTTTATGGCAGAAATTCCCAAATTCTTTTACTAGCAGTGCTGATACCATCAGAGATGAAGGTCTGATTTCTTTTGCTCCTGAGGAAATTATGAGACACGAACGGGTGCCAATACAATGCAAAATCCCAGGTTACTAAATCCATCCTAGAACACCCCAAGAGCTCCAAACAATCCAACTGCAAGGACAGAAAGGAAAAGCCAAAATAAAATAAATCAGAGTACCTGAAGGGCTCCTGCTGAGCAAACATTGGCTGACTATCAGGGGAAAAGCCAGTAAAGTAAGGACTTTACAAAAGGTTTACAATCTCTTTTGGCTTTTAAAAAACTCACCATTCAAGTTAAATTCTATACCTCCCCACTGCACTTGTATCTCACAAAGGGAACATTATAAATTAAAAAATCTGTAAAGCCCAGGTAAATACCTTGCTTAAGGGACCAAATGTTTTCCTAACCATACAACTAATTATTGCAAATACCGACAGGAAAATATTGGTTGGGAATCTTCAGATACTGCTAGTAATCATCTGCTGCAAGGAATGCTTTATCACAGGCTGTGATGTTTAGATAGCCAGATGGCATCAGTGGCAAAAGTGTCATCTCTCATCTGCACTTGCCTAGAAATCCTACCCATGTAAGATGTGACTAGGTGAGTTCATCAGCTGGAACCCACACACTGGTTTTTGCAATTACTGTACCTGAAACTGAACTCCAAATCTTGGTTTGCATAGATTGACTATAGCAGAGGACCACTGTGCTTTTCTGGTTTTGTGTGCACCTAGTTTTATCTGCAAGTTTATCCACTCTTAATTTTCTAAGGAGCTCCTGGCTCAAACTCTGAGGCATGACAAAAATGTTTAGTCTATGAGTCATTATGGAAGTACACTAGTCTAAAGCAATACAGATCAGAAAGCTGAGGATAAATCACACAGGGAGATGCAGATAATGGGCTTTCTGAGCCAAGAAGAAATTAGGCAGCATCATTAAGAAAGTCTGTGAAACTTCTTCAGAAAAGATCTTCTTTAGGAATTAAAAAATCCTAGTGTTGAAAAAAACTAAAACGGCATCAAAGAGCAATATTCCCTCCTATAAATAATTGACTCTTATTTTTTCTGTAATGGATGGGCAGGAATGTGACTAAAAGCGGGGGGGTGGGGGGGAAGAGGGAAGGGAGAGGGCAAAACAGCTGCTACTTACTTTCATATTATATTTACCAGTTTTCTTATTTTTACTGACCAGTACACCAATATTCTGGAAGATGTCAACTCTGGCAGTCATTTCATTGCAAGATGAGGGCCAATGTTAGGAACTGCCAAGAGGTTCAAGCTGAGAGTACAGATACAGTACAGGCTTATAATTATTATCATGGCAGAGAGTATATCAATGGGATCTGAACAATTTTTTTGAACTGCTTAGGCTGTAGGTTGGTACACTGTTAACCAGTGGTGATCTTTTACAGAGAAGGCTTTCTATTTTATAGTCTCCGTGTTGCACTAAGAAGTTTCCATTAACCTTTCAAAGACAAAAAATCAACTAATTTGTTTCATTTTAATTGCATTCTGTCACATTGTTCAAAGAGGTAGTAAGCAATCTGCAACCTGGGTTAATTTTCCTGTTCCTCTGTGACATTAAATTTAATCTACATTATTTTCCTTTATACTACTTTTAAATTAAAACCATGAGCATGCCTGAGGTATTTGGATACTTTTGTGTATCAGTTCAGGCAGATGAAACAGCTTTCAGGACA
The DNA here is from genome assembly GCF_001522545.3 of Parus major. Taxonomy (NCBI): domain Eukaryota; kingdom Metazoa; phylum Chordata; class Aves; order Passeriformes; family Paridae; genus Parus; species Parus major. The sequence goes on from NC_031799.1 coordinate 14,278,437, forward strand.
AGGCTTTTAAAAGTTCTTGCACTCTGCAACCTGAAGCAACTAATATGCAAAGCAGACTGGAAGACTGGAACTATGTACCAGAAGAGAAAGCTGGGCTCTGTCAGTCAAGGAGATACCATGTCACCCTTCCGACTTCTTTACTTCCTTTATTAACAGATTATCTGAAAAAGCTTTGACTTGACACTGACTTACATTTGGAAAAACTGACTTTTTCTGGCTGAGCACATACTGGCTTGAATAAGTCTTCAAGCCAGTGATCACAATAAGTTTAAAATTTTACTTTGTATCCAAACTCCAGCACCAGGTGCAGGCATTTCAGTAACAAAAGTTAAAATTCAGAGTAGATTAAATTGTTATGTGCTACAGAATACCAGGAGTGTAAGGCTTCCCTCTTGCCAAAGCTCTTGCCATGTCAGGAACATGAAACACTTTCAAACTTCAAAAGTCACCTTTCAGTTAGACCCTGAATACACCAGAAAAGCAGATAAACCATCATCATCATCATCATCATCATTATCATACCCCTTCTGTTTCCTCTATCATTTTAGAGGACTGATATTCCATGACAGCTTCACTGTCTCACTGTCTTTTTTTAGCATTAAAAAATTCACTCTCAGAGCCTGGAAAACAACTAAAAATGTCTTGTAACACCATGACATGTCTAGAAGTCTAAACCTTTTTCCTAACAGTGGTCTTAAATATGCACCTGATTCCAGGCTAGCAGTCTACTGATCTTTCTCTTGACACTGGCCTGAAAGACTGCCTATGTTAGGAACTTTATATTCAAATTTCTCCCCAAAATTCATTCAGCATAAACAATTCAGTTGCTGCTATTAAAAAAAAAAAATAAAAAAAATTAAAAATAATGCTGCAACTTTCAGAAAGGATCTTTCCAAGATTATATGGACAGTAGAGAGAGAATATTGCTTCCATAAAAAAAAAACAAACGCGAATGTGGGTAGGCAGAAAGAAGGGTCTGAGCATGTGCATAGTGTGTGCAGCTTCCTTAAGACTGAATGTAGCTCTTAAGGAGCAGAGAGAATTTAATAGTTTAGTGTTTTATAAAAGTTAAATTCTTCAATTAAGTGTAATCCTAGGCTTCCTTTCATTCGCTAGCATGATTTTCATCCAGATCTTTAAAAAGCTGGTAGAAAATTTACGCTTTGTAAACGTGAATGGAAGATGTTAGAAAGCAGAACACGGAATACAGCAGAATGGAAAGATGTGCCAGTCAGCACTGCGGTGACCTACTTTTATTGTAGCAATCCCATTTTTGAAGATATGTCAGTATTTTTTTTAGAAAAGCAGGCACAAAGAGGTGTCAGCAAACATGCTGGTTATCATTAAATATGTTGCCTGATGACTGCAAATACTTGTCTGTCTGACTGACAGTCTTAGTCAAGGAGCTCCCACATTAATGTGCAGTATCATGTTCCTAAAGGAACGAATACTGTTACAGTTCTACAGCAGGAAAATGTGACACTGAGCAAGATGCCCAGCTTCAGTAAAGGTGATGGTTTATGGATGCTAAGATTACAAAAACCAGAGAGACACATATTTTCACATTATCAATGAGAGAGCTGCTTGAGGTTTTTCTTTTGGCTGTATGCCCATTCCAACAATTGCACTGTATTTCCTTTAAAAATGTTATACATACTGCCACATTATCTGTCTTGGAAAAAAAAAAATAATTATTTTTCACAGCCATTGTCCTTTAAATAGAAAGTCATTACCCGTCCTTAAAAATAACGCATAGTCACTTTCTGTCCTTGAACATTCTGTTCCCACACAGAAAACTATCATACAACTAAGTCTATTTATCTTATTTTACTTGTAAAAATCTTGATCTGTGTGTTGGGAACAATGGATCATTACATGACTCAGAAGTTTACAAACTGAGGATAACATTACATTACGTCAATAATCTACCTTCAGTAGCATTCTGACACTACAGCCTAAACTGAAAGCAGTGGTGAACTGAGTGTTTCCATACTTATTTTTGTGGGGTTTTTTTAGGGAATAAGGGTTAATAAACTAGAATGACCTTAAAACTTAAAGTATTTTCTGGCTCATTTGCTGACAAGAAGTCAATATCATTTTATTGACCGTGAGTACTACAAAACAAATTTTAGTTCATTAGCAAGTGAGCCAAGAAAATAGGAAAGTAACCTGAATAACTTGCAGGGCAGCATATTACATAGGCATGTGTTTTTACACTAAATTCTGTAGCTAATTGTTTAGAAAAATAATGTTTAGAAAGCACAATGAAAAATGAACAATACTTACAACCATACCGTTTAGGGACACCCAGCAATCTGGTGGGAAATCCTGGAGTAATGGTACTAGAAACTGTAGACAACCATCCCAGTGGCACAGCAGGAGCATCATTCCAATCAGATTAAAGATTCTCACCACTGCGCTGGCCAGATCGTATGTCATGTGGAAAATCTGCAGACAAAAATTACAGGTGATGTACATGTTGCAAATCAGAAATGAAACTCATTTAATTCTGCAAATCAGTCAGGTTAAAGGAAAAGAAATGTTATCCTGAACTTCTAAAAAAGCTGAGGTTTCTAACGCAGGATCATTAATTTGAGCACATTAATTTCAGCAGAGAACCATACTGACACACCTGACTCTTGGCTGCATGCCAGTGTTATGTAAGCTGCTGAAAAAGGCTTATATTGGGTAGAAGTCACCCACTAAAGTGTTTTCTTAAAGCCTCCAACTCCTTTCAATTGAAGAAAGACTCACAAATTAAAAAATACCAGGTAAAGTTAGCAATACCATTACTTGCCTATGAGTTTGGTATTTAAATACTCAAAATTTGTGAGAGATTTAATGACCCCTTCAGAAGATTCACTTTTGCATTTATTACCTTCTCAAATGCACAAAATCTCATCGAAGAAACAATGCAAGTAAGTGCTATATTTTTTTTGTTTTCTACTTCTATACTTTTAATCCAATTTGCATATACCAGTTCACCAATGAAAAATGACAAAAAGGTAAATTATTTCTCTTAATCATTACAACTTTTCTAAAATGCTGATAATTCCACATTTAGTGAGTAGGATTTCAATGTATTCCTCCATTCTTAAGACACAAACCATTTGCATCTGGAAAGTGTCTTACAATAAACCACACATAAAATTCTCAAACACACAGAGACATTTTCAGGCTTTTCATGGGAAAATCTGCTGGACAGAATGTACTTCCAACCTATAAATACAGACATATTCCATACCTCTTACACAATTCAATCAACTAAAGACAACATCCTAAAATGCATAATTATCACTATGCAGAAATTACATTTAGAAACTGAAGAATGTCCAAGTGGTGTTTCATGGAATTTTAAGTATAAAATACTATTTAATAGTGTGGCTAGACATAGAAACCAGAGGATTTAAGACTGAAAACATCAGATTGCTAGAAATATATGGACATATTGTTATTTTTAAATTAAATTTTGCACATAAAAGAGGGAATGTTTGGGTCCTAACTTTTACATGTCTAAACTAAAAGCCACAGATGAAGTACCCACATTGCATGAGAGTGCAAGTACAAATATGGAGAGCACATTGTGAGGTTTTTAACTTTCTGTCATGGGAGTTTGTCATTGTTTGAAAATGGCAGTCTATATTCTGAGTCCCAAAATGCAAAACCTGCATAGTAGAAACATACCTCAGACCCTAACAATATGTACAAAACATGTTTTTGAGTTTAGGGATTTAAAGAGACTATTCCAAATTCCAACTCAATAGTCATTTGAAATAGGGACTTGTAACATAAATCCTATCCAAATACCATCCAACTGCTGTCAAAATTGAGAAGAAAACACTGATATTTAGGATGTACTGTAGATGGAAGTAAAGTGTTACTACTACACATTTTTCTTGCTAAGCGATGTAGTTATGTTAAAGCTATTTCAATAACTTCAGTTTCAGTAGATATTATGAACCAAAACAGTGGATGTGTGCATTGAAATTATTTTATTTTGAAGAACTGGGAAAACAGCATGGATTACTACTGGTTTGGAACACTAGCTCTCATTTAGGTAGAACTTTGTTGACATGGTTCCTATACTACGACTCCAAAAAGCAGATAATTCCTGATCACATGAACAGTGTCAGAAGGTTTCCCTCAAGGTTCCCACTAGCCTTTACTGCCAGAGACCCAGGGAAAGAGTCCAAAACCCAAAGCTCCTGAATCCTCACCCTGCCTCTGCAACTATGGGCTTAGGCACTGTGCTGTTGGGTTTGGGCTTTTTAAGGACTACTTTATCTTGTCACTTGTTTTCTTCAAAGCCTTTGCATTATTAGCATGCCTCTGACGAAATGGTCACATACTGCAAGAATAGTAAAAGGTTGGAAATTCAATATGAAACCTAATCCATCAAAGGAAATGACTGTCAACAGTCTGTGTACAACACAACAAACTTCCATCATTTCTGAAACTGCTTGTTCCAGAGGTAGCTTCTGTGAAGCTTAGTGTTCAATGTTAAAAATGCTTGAACATATCCAGGGTATCTCTACTGCATAATGTGGTAACCTTTTATCAGCATTTCAAACTTCAAATTTCACATTTTTATCACTTATCTTTTGCCTATATAGTCTAATATATGTGTAGTCTATCCTAATAACTGTGATGCCTCTGTATTAAGGAAGATAACTTCAACAGAAAAATATTAATCAAGTGCTGGAAAAATATTTTAAAAAATCTTTGCACATCTACTCACCAGAAAATAGTATCTGACATTTTTTCTTAGAAAAGGAACTTATGGAAATGCATGTTTGGTTGAAAAAAACCAAAAATAAATATTGCAAGCATACATTGTACAATGTAAATAGTAATATCTTCCCATAATACTGTATTGACATTTTTACACTTTAGTGGTCTCATGTGCAGATTTTTTTAAACTAATAGCCAAAATGCCCTGTGGACTGAAGTCATATATTGCATGTTTAATGTTCTTCCATTCAGGAATTGATACAATGAAACAAGAATAGTAAAAGAAGACATATTTTTGATAGTGTTTTTTGGTAATCACAAATTACAAGTCCTGTATCAACAAGCTAAACCTCATTACAGCTCTCAAGAGATATGTGAAGTGTAGTTTTCTCAGAGATAAACTGGAGAACAGGAAACAAATGCCATTCATTTGAGGAAATGGTGGCTTGCACATCAGCTGGCCCCCCAGTGGGATAGAAAGAAATGTTAAGAAGACCAGGAATCAATTTACCTTGATTTTGCAGAACAGATGTGTGCTCAGATCTCTTTGTTTCAAAAAAAAAATTTAAAATATGCTATTTATAACAAAAGTAATTCAAACATTTGCACACAACTAAAATTAAGCTCCCAAGCCCTTCACTCAGTAGCTAAATATAAGTGCTTGGTTATCATTAAACATTTACCATGCAAAAATGCCATGAAAATAAGAGGAAATTACAACTACAAAATACATTCAAAAATTTGGCCACTTTATTTAGATTCCTAATTTCATACCAAAATGTTCAGTTTAACCAGAAAGAATGTAAATTTTGGACATTTTTTAAAAAATTACTAGAATTACTTAAGATTACTGCACATGAGAAAAAAATTAAAATCCTCCTGAGAACTAACTCTTTCCACATATTTTTTTCATATAATAGAAAAGATTTCATTAATATTTCTCCTTTTTCATTATTACTCAGCTTAATTTCATTTATTCATCATAGTTTTTGCTAGGTTTGTTTGTGTTTGGCTGTAGTAATACCATTTTTCATAGTTTACAGAAATTTTACTTGAAAAATGTTTAATAAAAAATTTAGCCTGTGAACTCACTTCTAAGAACTCATAATTTCTTCCTTTATTAATTTAACAAGCTTTAATCAATAGCCTGGAAACCTTAAATTTTTTTCTGAATAACTGACAATGCCTCTTAGAATGGTTGAAATGGAACCACAGATTAACATTTTCCAGTATTTTGGCACAGTACTGCTCACAGAGAATAAGAAATTGCTGAAGAAGTCAGACTTCACATGTTTTATCTCAGTTTTCACTCACACTTTATTAATGACTCTTTCTATTCCCCCATAAGAAGCAGAAAGCAGACTATTCCTTCCTCACATTTGTAATGGAGTGTATATACATCAAATTGGTCCTGCTAACTTTGATTTCTGAGCCTGAGATGGAAAAACTGTTCCAGTCTCACCAGCCCATGTGCTTAATTGCGTTTTAGGGCTGTCACAGTAAAGTGATAGCACACGCATACAGTTTAACCAAGTGAACACAAAAACTGTCGAGGAATGCACAGGTTATCTCTTCTGCATTCTGATAACTTGTGTGTAATATTTGTTCAGTTGTGATTTTTAGTTCAGTTCAGAATCATGCAACCACAGAACCACAAAAAGGATGGAAAAGACCTCCAAGATCAGCAAGTCTAACTTTTGATTGAACACTGCCTTGGCCATGGCACAAAGTGCCACATCCAAGCGTTTCCTGAGCACTTCCAGGGATGGTTATTCCACTGCCTTTGATTTTTGGGTTCAGTTTATATAAAAATGAATTTATATAAATCATGAGAATTTAATTCTGATTAAATGAAGGAAAAAAAATTGTAATTTTCTAGAAAAATTTGTTCAGATCTTATGTCATTGAGTTCATGCAGACACCTCTTCCACTTCTCAGAAGTACTAAAGATGCTTAGCACCACAAACCTACCTAGGGTTCAGTCTTCAAATGAAGACCTGCAACATGTCTTGGGCAATATGAAATGGCACTTGCACCAAGTGAGCTGTGTGGAGTCTGGAATGTTAAACAGCCACAGTGGGGAAAAAGGGAGAGCTGCAGGTGTGCAGCTCTGGAAGGCATGCTGAAAGCTGTACTTAGAGCAGTGAAACTCCAAGCTAGACTGCAGGGCAAAATAACAGTTATAAAAGTGAAAAGGGCTTTTTTGATTCAGTCTTTGGGTCAGCCCAAAATTATTAGGTTTATTCCTCAGAGCACCAACTAAACAGAGAGTATAAACCATAGGATCTGAATTCTCCTATCTGAGCTGAATGTTTACTTTTAAGATAGCAGTTGCAACAAAGCTCCCCTGGAAATAAAATAATATAAAAGGAAGAGCACAATGCCTCTTTTTGAGCATCCATCTCTCAATCTTTAAACAATGAAAGGCAACCATGGCTTTTTTTCTTTATCTATTTCATATCTGACTAATCAACTTCAAAATATATTCTTCATAAATATCAACTGGGATACCATGGGCCTGATTCAACTTCTACCAGTTTCTTTGAGAGTTGCAGGTTATCACACTGGACACTGGAAATACATCTGCACAAACAGATGTAAACATGCATTGATTGAAATGCCTGGCTATGCCCTCAGGGTAACATTTTACACTCAACTGGCTCCTGATATGTGTGCTTAATTTTATGATAAATAATTCAGCATTGATAATTCAGAAGTGGGAAAAGGTATACAGCATTATCTAATCCAATTGTATTTACGACCTTAAGCTGACGACAAATGCAAAGAACTGCTTCTGCTTTAGCTGGCCCTGAAGGGAAAACACCAGTGATTTAATAAACAGAGCAAACTATTTTTAATCAAACATATTCAGAAAAAAAAGAGCTGAGAATGGCCTATTTTATGTGACCTTTAAAATTTGTTACTTTCTAGATGGAGTCAGTCTGACATTAGGTTTTATAATGCAAGTCCCATTTATTCCAATTCAAGGAAATGTACAAATAGAAGCCAGCTTCTGCTGATGAAAAAGAACAGCACAACAAAATAGAAATGTGACAGGTTAAACCTGAAAGCATTAATACAACTACTTTGCTGAAGGAATACTTAGGCAAGATTTGAAAAGGTCACATATAACTGGGAAGCATTATTTATTTACCATATATAAAGTCTGTAAATTGGCCAATGCCATACTAAATATTAACTCTCACATGGAGGGCATGACTTCACTCTCAGAATGTATGGTTTTGTTATCCTCATGTGATAAATGTGTGGGACCTGTCTTGACATCTAAATAGAGAGGACCAGTGACTTTATCTGTACAACGAAAAAAAACCAAGCAAATGACAAAGGATCCAGGATTCTGAAATAAAATAACCAGTGCTAATTCTCACTTGTTTCACAGAGGTGGAGGTCTCATTCATCACTTTTATTGATGACACAAATTACCTTATTAGACTAAACATTTATCTTAAGTGAAGCAAAGTAAAAACAAACCAAAATCATTTCACAGCTGTCAGAAAGAAATAAACACAGAATACAAACAGCCTGCCTCTGTGACAAAGTTCATCTGTAACTCTCTCCCTAATTCAGAGTACCAGAGTGAGTGTGACCCTATGGCAAATAACATAAATGAAACTGTACATGAACATAGAAACTGAGGGTTTTGGCAGCTGGAAGTGTACGTTCCCACTTCAGCATTATTTCAAGCATCAGCATCACCTGAACTTCAGCTCAAGCTTCTTGGCGGGTCAAATATTTCCACTGACAGCATCACTGAACTCAAGCTGGAGACCTCTGAGTGTGGAGCTGAGCTAGAAGGGACATTTATTATCTTTCATAATTATTTATAGCTTAAAAAGAAGGCAGCTGGGAGATACAGGCAGTCTCTAAATGGCCCAAAATATTATTTAAGATTTTTCTTACTAGCTGAGCAAGAGGAACTGTCTCTTTTATTAATGTGAAGATGTACTTTGGCAGCAACAAGAGAAGAGAAATAAGTTATTCCCTTTCAGTCTTTGCCAAGGCAGGGATTCCCACTATGCTAAAAAGGCAGTTGAACAAGCAATGTGAATCCTAAAAAATATCACTGCCTACAACTTTTCAAATATTAGGCACCTGACTCACTTTTAGAAATTAGTATCAGATTCTGTAGTCTGTGTTCCCCAATCTTAAACACTTACACAAGCAGTTTTCACCCTTAGTGAATCTGAAACAAGCAATAAATACCAGATTTACATTTACTATGAAATCTAAAATATATCCAAATGCCAAGACAATGCAGGGAGAACCTTAGGAAGTACCAAAGTCTTCACAAAAAAATGCCTGATAAAATTATTTTACAGCTTTTTTGATCATCCAAATCTCTCAAACCCTGAACCCATTTTTATTTTCATTTTTAAGGCATAACTTTAGTGGCAATTACTCGACCCTCAGCACACTAGGCCTTTTTCTCAGAGACAGGTATTTAGGAGAGAGAACAGAGCAGTGCCCTCACTGTACCTTACACTGAAATGGGTGAGAAATGATCCAGTTCTCAGGCCCCTGGATCAAACAGCATAATTCAGTAAAAATTAATAAGCACAAAGCATCTACAATGCTTTCTATGCATCTATAAACATTTTTACAATCATCATTGTACAAAAAGGACACATGTAACCAACTTCTTTCAATCTCAGTCTATTCCTGACCTTCTTTTTTAAATTTTTTTAAGGTAATAATATTTTTATCTTCCCATCTCTGTGAATATGAAATAAAATCAGATACTTTTTCATAGTAGATGAAGTACCAAAAGACTGGATGTACATAGAAACTCGGGATTTTTCACATTTACAAGAACTGTATTTGAAAGTATTGTTGAAAAACTATTTTCTTTAGTAGATCTGTATGCCACATGTCTCAGCAGATGCAGGTTTAGGAAGCAAAGGGAAGTGTCTGTAGAAAAGCCAAAAAAAGTTTTCTCTTATGTGATCCTAACTCCTCCTAAAATTATCACTTTGAGATTTCAGTGGATGGTTCATTAACCACAGTTCTTTTTACATGATGCCTTCTCCCTAATTCACGTTGCCACACAGATTTCCCCAAATCAATTGTCCAAATTATAATATGGCAGTGAAATGATCTCATTGAAAACAATAGAAATAATGAAGAATATTTCTTCTGGGGAATTGAAGCTGATGTCTTTCTGAAGCTGATGAGGTTAATCTTCCAAACATGGAAATAATGGACAAGGAATTGAAAATTAAAGTAATTATGTTAAATTTCCTGTGGAATAAAAGTTTTGAGATTAAACTGGTTCTAAATGTTTTCTTTTAATAGCATGAAATATCTTGCTTTTAAAAATCCCAAGAAATGTTGCTTTATGAGGCACAATTGTTTTAACGTTTATAGATTTGGGTTGTTAAGAATATATTTAAGCTTTGAATAAGGCACATAAAATTCCATACCATATTAGAATCTGAATTTTGCTTTTGATAGTCATTTAATTGAGAGTTCATAGGCCAATAGTTACAAAAAAACCCCAACACTATCAGTACAATTCACAGTAGTTGATTACTGCATGATATTGTGTGAAAATTGGAATTGTTCATCACTTGAATGCTTAAGGCCCTAAACACATGAAATCCATTTGCTCCTACGAAAATCTTGTAATAGCAAATACATTTAAGTCACTCATATACCATAATAACACAGTCAAAAAAACCCAGGAAATAACACCTTAAAGTACATATGTGAATAAATTACTCTTCCAGTAAGGGATAAGTGATTTATTGTCTAAGTCAATGCTTCATAATATTGGCAAATGATTCTAAAAATTATATGGCTGATTGAACGAAATTACAGAGAACTTTTTTTTTGTGGGAAGTGGAAATGAAGTCTACAGTCAAAATCTTATTGCCACTCAAAATCACATATTTTATAGTTTTAACTGTTTAATGACAAAAAAACTCCAACAAAACAAAAACAAAACAAAACAAAACAAAATAAAAGCCTGGCCCAGTACAAAGAACATATCAGAATCATAATCTTAATAACTTGCCTCAAAGATCACCAGCAGAATTTAGGAATTCTGCTGCTTGACAGAAAAGCAACATACAGCAAAAGACAAAACCAAACCAAATAAAAAAAAACAAAACAAAAAAACCCAAAAAACAACCAAAAAATCCAGAAATAACAAAAAACCCCCCAAAACCAAAAACAAACAAACAAACAAAATATGCAAAAACGAACCCAACATTGTAATGAAATTGCTTTGGAAATTTGCATACAATAGTCTCTCTGCAAAAATACTATGTTTATTTTATTTTGCTTAGTACATAAAATTCCTTTGAGCTGAATTATTTGTATGCTGAATTATTTTATTTTTCTGTGTTCAACAACTGATAAAGACATGGCTATCATTAGAAAAAGTGAGAGTATTCTTGCATGCAGACAAACATGATTTACTCACTGCCCTTAATACTCAAAAAGTCTCTACAGATAGCCTGTGAGCTTAGATAGCTGAGACTGAGGAAAAAAACCCAAAAGAAAAAGTAGACATACAGGTAGTATTAGAAAAGTGGAAACATAGTAAGAAGAAACAAGCATTCTTTCATCTTACTTGGATTCTTTGTTTTTTATCTATTTTCTATCTATTTTGACACTTGTGTCTGATAACCAAAGTTTTTCTGCATTCGATACCGAATCAACTCAGATTTTACATTCTAGTGCTATCAGTTTTAACAATGAAAGGCTGATGAGGGGTTATTGTGTCTAGACTTTTTCCATTGTTTTTTGAGAAAATAAATTAATAATAAATAATTGAAAAATTTAACATGGTTATTTTATTATTCTAAGGTATTTTTAAAAAGAAAACAGTTTGAAAAAGAACACTGTTAGCGTACAGCAAGCCTAATGTATAAGTTCCTCTCAGTGTTTATATAGTATATAATATAGTCTCTCAAAGGAAAGTTTACATTTAGTAACTTTTTTTAAAAAAAACAACTCCTTAACCTCACTAAACACAATGACTAATAGCAGTAATGGAAAAAGATAGATCCAGTAGACTGCACTTTCCAAAAGCTGACTCTGGTTCCCTATCAGAGCTCTTGCAGACACTTGAGCCAGCCCAGGTGATCTGGGGGTCTCCCTTCAGAGATTTTAGTCTGAACATTTCATTATTCCAGTCAGATTTTACTCAACTACCAAGCCTTGAGAGATCTAATGTTGAACATTACACAAAAAAAAATCTTTTGCACAATTAAGGCTACTTCAGTGTATGCTTTCAGTTGGCCATTCATGTTGTAGTAGACCATACACAGCATTATTTCCCCCAAGAAAACCTCTACCCTCTCAACTGTGTTGAATTCACTTGTCAACATTTCCACTGATCATTTCTAGATGTTATTGTCAGATCTTCTCCAGACCAGTATTGAAGTCCAGCCTGCACTTGGTAACAGGAACAACCTTTTATGCAGTCATTCCTTGCACTCTTGCACTGATCTATTGCCAGGGATTATCTCTGGGATCGTCTGAAGCCTTTCCCAGTGGATCCATACGGACCTCAGAAAAATCAGCTGGGTGCTGCTCCACAGAACTGCATGTTGCATCCTGTGTTCTGCAAACCTTAAAGCTTTAGCAGCTAACAGTTACTTTTTGGTAAATATCCTACCCAGAACACAGTGCTGACGGCTCAGTAATTTAGGCTGCTTTCTTACAGCTTATTATTTATAAAAGTGACAGAATTTCATCTGCTTTCAAGAGCAATTAATGCAGCTTTTAACTCTGACCCCCACCTCCAGTTCCAACCTGTTACAAGCACACCAGCAATTAAAGCACCCTCACATCAGGATGGTCAGTGCAGGCTGGTGCTTGTGCTTGCTCTTCCTTGACATCACAGGCTATGGTTCAATGCTGTGCTGAACCACTGCAACATTGAGCACAGCACAAAGCAAAAACATCTCTCATTTCACACTTCTTTTGAACCAAATGCATTTCACTTTTTGGCTTCTGAGGGGGATTATCATTATAACCCCTGTCTCCAAAGCCCAGCTGGAATCAAAGTGGCTCATGAGCAATGACATAACTCATATGTGACAGTGTGACAGCAGTGGAGAAGATGTGGTAGAACAAAACTGCAGATTAAGAACTTGAAGTAAACATGCTTTTCTTTTTTGAATTATCTTTGAATTATACCCCTCCTTTTTTAATTTTTCCTTGAACAGAAGAAAAACTTTCAAACATTTCCTTTGGGATATTTGATAGTTTTATCTTTGATTGCATTTATTTTGCTGTTACAAGAACTTTCTTGGTGCTGGTTGAATTAATTCTTCTACAATACAGGCTATGATAAACTTTTTCCTTATCCATCAGTCTGTTTCTGTCTAGTTCTAATATTTTACAGCTCTAAGCATCCTAATGTTTTCCTTTTCTTGTTTCTCTATCTTGCTTATATTTAAAAGAAAAGTAAGACTGCTAAAAGAATAGAACATAATTAATTTAAAGAAGAGAGTATCCTTCTTTTCTTTTTATTGATTCTAAGCAATTCCAAATTGGTGTTGAGATTTTGGCTCACTTTGTATTTTTAAAGGCAGACTCTTCTGTTACTAAACAACTGGAGGGAAAGGATTTATTTCCAATAAGTAGAAGAGAATTTGCCTCTGATTTCTGTGCTTTCTCTTATTCTTGTTCCCCAGAGCATCTCTGCAGTACAATTTCAGTTCATCTATTCCACGTTCTACTTTTTCTATACCTGTGCCATACCCTATTTTTTCTTTTATACATTCCAACAGAGAGCATGAATATTATATAAAAAATATTCATAAAAGGGTCTCCAGTTCAGCATAAGTAACCTTTCCATCCTTTTTTTAGAATGACTGTATCCAATGGCTGCCATGAAAAGGTCAGTAGCTCAACCACCACATTGTGGCAATTTTGCCAACTCCGAGCCAGTATTACACTTGCCTCAGAAACTGGTGACTAAAAATAGCTATTTAAAAAACAACAAAAAAAAGGAGGTATTTATGTCACTGCATTTGGCAGCACCAGCACCAGGTGCTCCAAGTGTTTCCAAAGGCCATGGTACAGCTAATAGCCCAGGAAGAGAACAACAGAGAACACAGAGGTGGCAGCAGGGAGGAGAACCAACACATGTAAAGACCAACTCATCATGCATGGAAATGGGCTGAGATGGTACAATGTTGGGCAGTGCCATCAGGCATGGGGTGACAGCACCTCATGTGTGGTTGACAAGGACTGAAAAAACAGCACTGAAGCACACCCCAGAGCAACAGAAGTGAGTGCCAGGAGGAGCACTGGCCTGCTGCCTGCAGGGCTGCCTCTCCTGACATTGTCTAATGTTGTAACAGAGCCAGGAAATTCGGGTTTGCTCTTTGTTTTTTTCCAGTTGACTAGGTTTGCCCACGTACCATGGTCAAGAGTGTAGACTGAACCCTTCATAAAGAGAGTCAGGGTGTCTTGGAGTATTTTGTGGGGATAGTGGCAGACCCTCTTACTTATCAGCCCCTCTTATTTCTAATGAGGTGGTGAAAATAAAAAAAAAATATGAGGAGTTTCCAAGCAACCCCATCCCACAAGACAAGATAATGTTTTATCTCCAAATATTTTTCCAGCTACATAACTGTTGTGTGTAGCATCACTCTAGGAAGTAAACAGAGCAGGAGAAGTCATGGTTTTACAGAGCTACAGAAACTATTTGTCTACACAGTTCTTCTCCTGTGGAGATGCTCTATAAGTAATGAAAACAGGCTGCAGGGAGTTTTCTAAAAGACTGCTGGATGTGGAGTAGCACTTACTCTATTTTTTACCAGGCAGTATTCCCTGAAATACGATTTTTAAATTACTCCAGACAATTAATCACCTGCCCAAATGACCCTGTCCCTTGCTGAGTCCAGCTGCATGGAACTTGTCTAATATTCCCAGTCCCAGAGCAGCAATAAACAACAACCTTATTTTTAATATATAAATTAACCTGCCAAATACAGTTCTTTTTCCTCTGATGTCCAGAAAAACAAAATAATATTCATTCCTGGGTCACCCACATATTTTCTAGACATTAAAATGTCATCGTATTCATTGCTAAATAAAACTGAAAAAAAAAAATCCCAACCCACAGTCACGATTGTTCTGGGAAATCCTTTGTGGTTTGACTGGCTACCATCTGACTTCTATTTCTGAAATAAACACATTAAAAATAAATAAAGAAGTTGTCTTACTTTTTTAAGATGCCTCATGTTAAATATTCAAACTGTGTTCTGCCGAAGTCCTGCACTTACTCAGCTCATTTGTACTTCTTTACAACAAGAGCTGCAGAACAGCACATTGTTGAGAAGCAGGAGACATGGATGCTATGGCTTATACCTGGCTCTCTACTGGCAATCTGGACAAAAAGTGACAGAAGCCAGAGGACTCTTCTGGGGTTGCTACCCTATTTTTTGTGTATCCAGCACATGGAGATCATATATTTATCACATACAGTTTCAACAAATAATGCCCAACCCTTGTACACCCCTGGAATTATGGAGTGGGAGTAGTCCATTTCTTTATATGAGGAGAAAAAATGATCAATGATAAATGTTATTTGTGTTAAGAAACCCTAAATAATTAATTACTTTTCTTTTTTCCAAAAAACAAGGAGTTCATTGCACCAAGGTAACAATAAAGCAAGCATTATCTCTGAAAGTCAAAACAAAACAACTAATGAAAGTACATCATTATGTTCAAAAGATGGAAAAGATTATGCAATAATCACAGTCAGATCCTTCCAACATCTTCTTTTAATACTTTTTATTTTTTCCTTTCAATTGGTCTTCCCTTTCCACTTCAGTGATTATTGATTCCTCCTTTCTGAAGGAACACAATTCTAAAACAATTATCTGCTCTCTTACTATTTCCCTCTTAGCTACAAGTAGAATGTTATTCCATTAGTGTACTGTTAGTTCTTTTCTCTTCATTAAAGCACAACTGTTAAAATAGGAAAACAGCAAACAACTTGTTTTCTAACAATGGATATAATGTACTAAGATAGAAAGCATACCATCTACCTTAGTTACACCCCTCAACTGTGTTTCACTACCAAAAGCATCACTGATGTGTGCAAAGGCAGCTCCAAACAATGCCATACTCAACACAATTTCCTGCTCTCTTCTTTGATTTAAAAAAGATCTTTTCTTAATGTAACAGAGCTCTTTTCAAGGACGTACATACATTCAGGTACCCCAGGGAAACCTTATTTCTCAGAAGTCAGTAGGAGTTTGTTGTTGTCTTCAGTGGATGCAGCATTTCACTTGATTTTCTCTGTCCTTTTGTGGCTGAATTAAATTAAATGGCAGTCTGTCCCAACCACAGGAGGAGAAAGGTTTGGGGGAGCATGTCTTCAAGAGGGAGAGACAGCTGTTTGGCAAAGACAGCCAAAAGAGAAGAGCTGTTGTTCATATGGATTTTAGTTCATTTCAAGTATTAATCCCTGTTTTATCAGATATTGCACATTTTGATTTTATGCCTGAAATAGCAAAAGGATCCTGTAATATTTCCCTACACGTCTCCACATATAAATGTATGTAAGTTCAAGTTTTATTTGTGTGTCTGTACTCCTGGCACTTGAGAATATTCATGTCTCTGTTACCAACAAACAGAAACGTTTTAAGTCTGTATTAAATGTTCTTGATTTTTTTTTCTATCTGTAGCAGTATACTTTGTCTTGCTGATGTACATGCTCTTCTCTGAAATGCAAGCAATTTGTGAATTTTGCATATTTTGAAGTTTATCTAGGACTCACATGGAGACCAACTGAAGAATGTCATGTAGGCATTTACTTGTATCTTTCTCTGATGACCTATGAGAAAACACTCTGATGCTGCTTCATATGTTTTTCAGCCTCAAACACTATTTAGCAGGAAGCTAACAGGCTTCTGCCACTTCTATCACTCTCTCTTAAATATGGATACATAAATATAAACTCTAGCCCAAGTCACCAAGCACTGAAATCCCAGACAGGGAACATGCACAACCCATACCATTCCCTTGCTATTCCTAATACTTAACACCAGCTTTAAAAAAGGTTAAAACCTGTCCTCCCAAGCAACATCACCTGATCATGGCTAATCCTGGCTCAGGATTCAGAAAAAATACCATGCAGTTTAATGCACACAATGAAACCTGAGATGTCTGAACATGGTCCCACTCTACACTGCACTGGTGTGGCTCTCAAGTACTATCTGCAATTTTGGGTGTCTCAACAGAAGAAGGGCATCAAATTATTAGAGTGTGTCCAGAAAAGAGGGATGAAGAAGGTGAAAAGTGTCAAGACTGAGAGTCTGAGGTCAATTGGCCCGTTCAGCTTGGAGAAGAGAAGACTGAGGAGGGACCTGACAGCAAGGTACACCTTCCTCTGGGAGGAAGAGAAGGGGAGGTGCTGATCTCCTCTCCCTGGTGACCAGTGGCAGGACTGGTGGAATGAAGCCACACTGGGAAAGTTCAGGTTTGACATTAGAATATGGTTCTTTACTGAGAAGGTAGTCAGTCCCTGGAACAGGCTTCCTACAGCACCAAGCCTCTCAGAATTCAGGGAATATCCAAAGGATGTTCTTCACCCTGCAGCTTATTTTCAAGCCATGTGATCAAAAGGGAGTTGTACCTTATGATCCTTGTGTCCTTTCCCTTTTGCAATTCTATGACTGTATAAACCTGTTCTTCTCCAATACATAGGCTATTTCATTTTAATCCAGTAGGATTCTAGGTGTCTAACACTTTATTAGTTGTATAACTCTCTTGTGACTAGTATTAATTTTGGATGCAGTTTAAGGTTCTTTTGTGTTTTTCAGCTTTGGTTCTTCAGTTTTTCCACATCAGATGTCACAGAAACAACTGTGCTAAAGCCAACAGGACTGAAGCCATCATACCCAGTGCTACTTCAGCAATGGCACAGATGTTACCAGAAGTGCTGACTGCTGAGAAAAGTTCCACAGATCTTCCTCTTTGGTATTTGCAGGAGCTCAGCTTTCATGCTTTACCATTTGAAACTTACTAATACATTTGATATTTGTGATCAAACCAAAGTCTATACATAAATAATGGTCATTCGTATGGAGGGCATCTCTGTATAAAAGGCAAGACAAGAAACAGAGAAAAATCCTCGCATATCACACATGCAGACCAACTCAGAGTCTCATGCTTTTCTCAGTAAGTGAGCCAACTAGGTACCCTCTGTGGGAAAAACCCTCCAGTGTTGCTTGAGGAGCTCATCTGGATGATGGAAATGTAAAAGACACCTGGGAAGATTCACATCTTGGTCTCAGCACCTAAATAACCTTTCAGAAGGTTTTCTAAGTTGTTTTACTGCAGTAGTTTGGGTTTTGGTCTCTACTCTTCAAGGGCATTCGCTTCACGTACTAAGAGGTCCAAAGGAGGGCTGAACCAACATGCCAGGGCTTTTCTTCCTGGTTTTGGGAAGGAATAGGGTAGAAAGTAACAGCTGTAGCTGTTCTGACAAAATCTTTTGACAACCAAATCCTATGCAATCAAGACAAGAGTGATGAGACAGCCTGGGTGTACTCATGCAGCTCTGCCTGAGTCCTGCATTGCCCTGTGTTTGTACCACATTGAAAGCTGACCCTGTCTTGTGGGGAGTCTTCTGTCTTCACACAAACCCATGGGACAGTCGCCTCCAGATTTTGCAGCCAACAGATGAAAAAGAAGAACATGATAGTTAACATACTACAACACTTACTGGTGACCAGAATGGATTAATTCACACACACAAGAGAGCTTTTAGTTTCATGAAACAGGTCAGTCACTCAGGCTAAGTACACTCCTGTTTGTCCCCTCTATCCCTGTTGGCATGGTTTACCAGGGAAATATTCAAGCATGTTAAAATCTAAATAAAAGTACAAATATATTTCAGTGAAATTTTTTACAACTTTCTACAGAAAATTCTGCATTCAAGTCCTTGTACATATTTTTCACAAAATTCTGAAACAACTTTGGTAGAATATCATTTAATCCTCAGGCAAGAAAAGTTTTATTCCCTGAGTTGTTATACGGCTTTCAGATGGAAGAGAATGTTTTTTGTCTTCCTAACTGATACAGTGCTCTGTTTTGGACTAAGTGTGAGAATCATGTTGGTGGCACAGAGATGTTTGGGATGCTGCTCTGTAGGGCTCTCCCTAAATCCAGGACATTTCAGTGTTCTGTGCTCTGCAGTGATCAGGTGCCCAAGAGCCTGGGGGAGCACGGCCAGGAGAGCTGACCCGACCTGGCCAAAGGGATATTCCACACTCAGACCAACATGGCCAGCACATAAACACTGGGAATTACCTCAAAGAAGAAAAGAAGTACTCAAGGATAGGATTTGGCATCTGTCAGTGGGTGGTGAGAAATTTCTTCTGCATCACTAGTCTTTTTTGGGTTTTATCTCCATCTCTCCTTTTTCGTTACAATTATTAGTATTAGCATTACAATTATTGTGATTATTATTGCTGTTGCTGCTATTATTATTGTATTTGCTGTCATTATTATAATGTTTTACTTTATTTCAGTTATTAAATTGTTCTTATGGTAATTCATGAGTTCTATTTTCTTTTCTTTCCTTTTTCTCCTCCCCATCCCACTGATGAGAGAAGGGGAAAAGGGAAGTGAGAGAGCAGCTCTGAGGCACTTAGTTTCCATCTGAGGTTAAACCATGGCAGTTGTTAAAAAAATAAGCTTGTAATCCACCTTTATTTGAAAAAATATGGAATGTATTCATCATGTATATTAAGCTATTGTGATTTTGCTTTTATTTACATATAAAGTATTTGATTATTTTTTAGCAAAAAAAGCATGTAGTGCCACCTAGGGGTATTCAGAAGCTTATGAATTTGAATTTTTGACAGCTCAAATATTTTGGATTAGATTTGTTCTTCATAGCTACATTCCTAGGAATAAAAATGTGCAGGAAAGTGGATATATGACATTTTGTTTTGCTGGCCTGACAATAGGGCATATGCTAATTTTAAAAACATCATGAGATTAATTTTTTTTCCTCTGTATCAGCCAGTAGCAATAAAATAAACAACTCTCACAGAAAATTGCAAAATAAATAATCCTTACACTGGAAAGAAACAAATAATAAGGAAGAAAACACCCTTGTCCTGACTCAAAACTCCCACATTACCAAAACAGTGGAAAACTAAAAATCACATTAATTGGCTGTCTCAGATGTGTGAAACTCCATTTCACATGCTTGAGTTTGCATTTGATTTCCTCCAGTTCAGCATGAGCTGGGCCAAGGGGGAGGATTCCCCAGCAGCAGCATGAAGCCGAATGCCACATCAGCCACTTTAGTTTTTATTTCTTGCATTGATTTGTTTCCCTTTGTTTTGTTTTACCCCTTGCTTGATAGTTTGTGTCAATAAGGGATATATTGGTGTTATTTTGGAGAGATTATTGACAGACAAATGGATTAATCTGCCATACGCTACTTTCAGACACAGTTAATTGATAAAAAGTGCACTGCTTCCAAAACAAGCCTGTAATGCACCACACCGATTACAGATAGGGGCTGCTACATTAGTCAAGACTTTTTATAGAAAACACAACAGCAAATATGAAATACATTGTCAGAGAACTAATCCTTTCTATTTTACATGGCAAACTCAGAATGACCAAGCTGATTACAGCCATGAAAACGTTTCAATCAGGCTGCCTCAGCACTAGAAATTTCTCACCACCTCCCATCTATGGTCCATCTATGGTATGGACCTCCCTTACAACATTACTCCAGCATCTGACCAAAATGAACTTTATACATTAGTTTGTTCAATAACCAATATGCATTTTCAGGTGATGCAGCATAAGCATTTTCTGCCTAACCCAGGAAAGCACTTAGCAAGTACTTTATTTTAAGGGCATGAGCAAGTGCTTTGATTCAGTGGGGAAAAAAAAAGAACACAACCAGCCAAGCAGGGCTTTGTCCATCATTTAAACTTTGTGTAGGAAGGTTGGCATCACTGGAGAGCAGAGCTATTTGTCTCTCTCTCTGTCAGACACCAAAGAGAGGAGCACTGCTCTCGATCCAATCTCCCTCTGCCCTGATGAAATATCCTGATATTATTTTCGCAAATAACACAGCAGCAAGAAGAGCTGGTTTTATTATTTTGAATTGATTTTTGATCAACTTTCAGTCTACCTGATTCTTGAGGTTATTGAATCATACCATCATAGCAGTAATTCTGTTGTGCTGTATACAGCCTGCAGAACCCCACATAACTGCAGAAGTGGTAAAGTCTATTCAGTGCAAGCTATAAGAAAGTCAAACAAGTCATTTAACAAACAATCTCTGTTCCATATAGCAGGGTCTTTTTCACAGCTTCCTCCTCTCTATCAAACCCACCCACTTATCTCCACAATCAAGTAATTCAAAGATGTTACCAGAATGTCTGTGAGGTTTGAAGAATCTGTGAAATTATATGGATTATTTAGAAAGCATGGTTCAGGAACACTGTATTATAATGGATTTTTCCAAATACATTGTCCAACATTTCCCTTTGAAATCTGCAGAACTATCAACAGTAGCACAAGAGAAAGGATTAACTCCAAAAGTACTAATGTCAAGGCAAATATGGGCTGTGGAATCTACATATCAATTTGTAAACACTTGGGTGATCGGGAGTACAATAACATTAACACAGTAAGACTCTACTAATCCCAACAGAGATAAAAAGAGAGAAAGGAAAAAATAAAGAATAGTAAACTGATAGTCCCTAGAAATACAGGATTTTTCATAGATTATATGGGAGATCAATCCTGCAAAATGCTGTGTGTGTTCCATAGTCCCAATCCAGGAAGACATTTAGCAAGTACCTTATTTTAAGCATATTACCAGTTTCCTTGATGAAATGGGAAAAAAAAACCCCAAACCAACTAAATAGATGTCTGTCCATCATTTTAATATTTTATAGTAAGGCTGGTATCATTAGAAAGTTATCTTTTCACCTGTCTAAATATACACTCATTCTGGTTTAAAATCACTGTATTTTATTTGAAGAGTCTGCTTTACATCATTCTGCAGACCAAAGAGCCTCCTCAATTACATTATTCCTTTCCTCTGAAGTTAGTGCTCCTGCATGCAGATCCCGAAAATCCTACTGCATCATTCTATGAGGGTTTTCACATAAAATTCACCAAAATAACAGCATTTTTATAGCTGCATTTCATTGCAATCTAATTTGATTTTCTACTGCAATGCTCTAGCCATCTACTTGGAAATAACCCCTCCTCTCTTCTGTGTTCTCTGAGGCTACTATTCTGCTGCTTGGAAGGAGAACAGTTATTGACAATTAAAATTATTCTAAGTGATAAACGGAATTTATGAAATGCAAAATAAGGTTCAGTAACTAAGTGTTTTTTGAGATGCCCTCTCTGCATTACAAGAAGGCCTAAAAATACAAAACAAACGAGAACCTCTCCTTGACAGACAGATTATTGACTTTCTCGTTACTTTAAAAAGTGGCTAGAGGTTATTGGGTTTTTTCCTTTATGAATTACTCCTTTACCCAGAGTTAAATTTTTATGAGTCAAGGACAACCTAGGCCAGTTTATCTCCATCATATTCCCAACCTGCTACCTTTTCCATTCTTCAGAGAAACTTTTACAAGGGTACCAGCTAAATCTATGTTCTGTGACAGATCTGCTTAATACACTGTCTTCCCCTTCTGCTCTGTAGAGGTGACATGACAACTAAGGAGTGGGTTCTAAAGTGGTGCCTCTAGCCAATTCCCCTTCATTTCTGATGTATATGCATTTATTTGTTTAGTTTTTCATCAGCTGTACTCTGAGATCACACGGCACTAATCACACAAGAAACTCAAAAGGGGACTTATTCCTCTGCATAAAAACAGAAAAATCCACTAAGCTGTGTTATAAGCTTGGTGAGCTCTCTTAGATGAACTTTTATGTCTCTCAAGGGGAACCAGACCAAACTGTGAACAAAAGAAGACAATGCAAAAGACCATAGAAAAACCAGTTCAGTAAGGCAGGATGGGGTAAAGCATGTGAGGAATCAAGAAAATTTCCTCAAATAAGACCTCTAAGGATTGGTGATAGTAGGCAGAGGCATTATCATATCAGTTTCTGATTGGGAAAGGGAGCACCAGAGGATAGAGGTAAAACAGTTTTTTTTTAATTCTTCCTGCAGAGCTCATGAGGAGTTAGTGAGCATGTGGAACACCTGAACACCATCCAAGACCTCAGATCAAGACTGCTCAGTACCTACACTCCTCCTGAGGTACCTAAAAACCTCCTGAGACACAATACACAGCAAGCAAGGATGTATGATGTTTGGTATGTGGCTAAGTATCTATTTTGCTATTTCAAGAATGTATCTCTAACAGTTCTAGTGTTCTCTGTTCAAAATAATAGCTCTAGCTCTAAGTTTCAGCAAAATATTGCTCCTCTACATCCGACAGAGAGATTCAGGCTGTCCCTGGCCAGCCACAAGGCAGAACAAGTACTTTGTACACTCCTGGCCAGTTGCAAGGAGTCCACTATACACAGTTCAAGCCCAGCTCCTCTCTGGGTGACCAATTCACCCAGTCTCAGGTGGAGGAGAAACAGGACTGCACAACAGCATTTCACCTCCATGTCCCATGCAGACATTTCATGCAAATCTGAAATACTCCGTTTTTTTACTCAGTTTCATTTTCATAGCTTGGTCAAATGCTGTAGAATCAACTGCTCACAAATAAAGTATCAAATTGCAGCTTTAACATGTGAATTTGGACTCAGGTCATCTGAGGGTTTTAATGGATCAACCTCAAACACACTTATGTGAGCATACACAGATGAGCCTGTTTATACACACTCTGACAGGTTTTTGGAGAAAAATACAAATCAGTTAAATTCACACACTGACCCTTGGGATCAGATAGTGGGAAATGATACTGAACCCTCCTATTCAATTCTAAGAAAGTTAACATAGCAAAAATCTCAGAATAAAGTGAAAGTAAAAATAATTGACTTCTTTTGGTTTTTAGCTCATTACTGCTACAGTTAAATTGGCCTGTCATTACTTAGGAAGTTTTCCTCATAAATTTATACTGCCTGTGTCCAAAAGTTATTCAGAAATATAATCCCTACATTTCTTTCTTGCATTCCACATGGACAATTGCAATGCTTTCTCAGCAGGTCTACCAGTAAAGCCGATTAGTAGGCTCCAAGCAATTCAAAATCCAGCTGCAAGATGTACAGCTAGAAAAAAAAGAATATTTCTCATCTGTAACCCCAGCATAAATCTTTCAAAGAGACTTTTAGTGTGCGCTTGGAAACATACCACTTTGCACAGAACACAAAAAGGTACCTAAATTACCTCACTAAGTTGCTCATCACGTACTTCATTCACTGCTCACTTTCCCTTTGGTAATATGGAAAACAAGACGTCAAACGGTCTGTTTCACCGACACAGTGTGCTATTATAATCTGAATTATCACAGAACCCCACTTCAATACATTACTCAGAATAAACTGATCCTGAAGGTTCACTTTTTGACAGGACAAATAATATCTTTAGAGTAGAGCACAAATACAGAACTTCTCTTATCCTGCAAGGAAATAGGCAAAAAAATCCTGCAAATTATCCCTATGCAAGTCACGCAAGCAGCAGTGCTGTTCAGTGCTGCCTCACAGCAGACAGACCAGGGAGGGAGAGCAGCAGAGGGCCTTGGGGGAGGCATGGCAGAGCCCTTGCAGCATTAGGTACCTCCTGCTCACAGCGTGTGCTCCAGCTATGGGGTACAGCTCTGCTGCACTCCGGCTGAGACACGGCAGGGCTCACAACACAGGCTACGTGTGCACGCCTGTGCCTTCCCACACTCTGTACTACAACTGCCAGACAACAGGAAATGCTCCTCAGGCATGGAGATGCACAAAATTAGCTTTGGACCTACTTCTTACCTATCTTAACTGTGATGCTATGAAACAGACTAATGGCTAATGGCTTTCAAACCATCTCACACCCATCTGACACAGCAGAGCAAACCAATTTAAGAGGGGATTGGATAAGACATTCCTACACATCTGCTGTACTTTTAGACACTCTAACATTTTCTGCAGCAGAAGTTGTAGTTACAGGGTAAAGTTTATTTCTAAGATAGTAGAATCTGCATTCCAATGTACAGAAATTAAGACTATTAGGAAAATAAAAATACTTAACATACTAAATTTTGCTAGTCCTTATTTGGCATCAAAGTTTACATACACCATTACTTTCACTTGAACAATGGCTTTCTGATATTTTTTGTTCTGCCTTTCTCTAAGTCCCCTCCAAAGGCTGAAAATGATAATTTTTTTGATGTCTTATTATTCTGAACTCACAGTCAGCTCATGTTTAGATACCAAAATTATTACACTGCTATCTTCTTTCTGTATAGAAGACATAATTTTTAACTAAAACTTGACTGTAATTTATTCATGTTTGGCATTAAGATATTAACTAATGGAGTCCAATTTCTGAGAAAAACATCATGAATTATATTGCAATAATTAATCAGAAGTATTATTACTAAAATCAAATTTTGAATATATTTACATGATTATTAATTGAATATTCTGAGGTTGTTGTTGGTTTTTTTTCCATGTGGCTATTTTACATTTTTCAGTTCAGTTACACAACCTCCTGCTTCCTCTTTTCAGTTATTAGAGCAGAGGATAAGAAGATTCTTCCTGACACCCATTCACTACCATCCTTGGTAGAGCTGCAGAGGACACCATGACAACGAGGACACACGCAGGCACATTTTGCTGACATTTGTGTATTTCTGAAAAAGTTATCTGTAAGGGTAAAGCACGAGAAAGGAACCATTCTCCTCACTTTTTAGAGACTATCAGGTTAAGTAAACGGGCTAAAGAAATCCATTTTATCCTTGCAGATTCCCAAGAGGCCAACTGAGAAATCAGGTAAACATTCTCCCACTACTGCTGGGAATTCCTCAAAAATTCCTGAGTGTCCAGATCCCAGCTGCTGGTGAGATCCATGTTCCATATGCAGATATTTTATCTATACACATCAACGTTTTGCAGTACATGGGAATGGGCTGCTTGTTTTTCGCAAGTGCTGTGCTTCTTGCCAGGATTGATCAGTGTGGCTGTATATGCATTTTTGTAAGTATTTATAATGTATGCATGTATAACCTACTGGTAACACGTGTTCAGCCCCACTACTGGCTGGACCTGGGTACGTGGAGCTGCAACAGCCTTGACTTTTTTGGGCTGCTGTATCTGGCAAATTCTAACAAACACTGCTGACACAAATGCAGATACTCAAAACACTATCAGGCACTACTCAAATGGAATTAAATGTGTTCAATACATCTATATCTGTAATTGTGCTATAATATATGATGATAACAGAATGATAAGGCTTGCAGAGCAACAAACAGCTATAAAGGGAGATAAGCTTTTGGAAATGTGGTTCTCTCATTACATGTCTTTGTAATTACTAATAAAACAATAATATTTGTGCAAAAAACCTGTTTCTCCAGGTAATACATACCAGAAACATGTAAAGCTGCCAGTGTGACACAGAAACTAATTGCATTCGGGGACCAGTATTACTGCTGACGACAACAGCAGCAACAGAGAGGCTTAGGAAGGCTAAGCACAGAGAGCAGATTTTCTGCAGGAAAGCCAAAGGAACCAAGTATCCATGTGGTCTGGAAGCATTTTGTGAAATGACAATAAATCCTCATTAACAAACACTAAATCTAAAAATGGTTACATGTCCTAAGATTAATCTAAGATCTTTCAACTTCCCCTCCTCTCAGTTAACCTCACAAAGAATTATTTGGGTCGCCAGTATTTTAACTGTGCTTTTATATGACGAACATCCCAAGGTGTACCTCAGCAGGTAAGTGAGATCAAATGAAAAGTACCAAAGCTCCTATGTCTCTCCTCCAATTCCAGGTCCCTCTGTTTCCCAGGCTGTTGCCTTCCCAGAGGCAGTGTCCATTGGGATGCTCCCTCCAGAGCAGGGCTTAGACGGCAGCACTCCACCACCCGAGGAGATCTGCTTAGTGGGTCTGTACCGAGACCAGTGCTCCTCACAACAGAAATGGCAAGGCCACTTGCTGCTCTGGATGAGAAAAGGAGAAGTTTCTCTCCACAAGGTCTGGGAAAAAGGTGAGGCAAATGAATCTCGAAACAGCAAGGAATTAACATTCTTGAGTAAGAACCACAAAATACTTCCATAAAATACCCTGGGGTATTGGTAACACCAGAGTCTTTGGAGATGTTAAGGTCTTTGAATAGAGTTCAGGGAGTTTATATGAAATTTATCACCTAATTGTTTCATTATTCATAATTTACACTATAACTATCCCTCTCGGTTTTACTTTCTCCAGAAATTATTCTGTATTTTGCCCATTAAAACACGTAGCCCATTAGATATACCTAAAATAGGGCCTGAATATTTCTAAGCTCCAAAGTATATTGAAGCACAATAAGACATATCTTCAGCTTCCTCTAAACTAATTAATTTCCCTTTACTTCCTTGAAGATCACAAATTTATATCAGTCAAAGGAGGGATGCCATGGTTAAAATGCAATTACGTTGCTGAATATGACACAATCACTGACAAAAGTAAAGTACTCATCACTTTAAACTAGGGTGAACCTCACTGCTATCTTTTACACCCTACTTCAAAGGGTTGCTTTGTTTTGTTTCAAATCTGAGTGCACTTCAGAGACATTGATTAAATGATTCAACAACACTTTTACAGGTAAACCCACATGAACCTGACCTATTGGTAAACTCAACTTTAAAGTGAAAGCACCAATTATGCTCAGAAAAGATTTGCAATTCAGTCTCAAAATTTGCCTCCTGCTAAAAATTTAAAAGAAAAGGATCATTTGCTATCCTTGCCCTAAACTCCATCCAGTTTTAGCATTTTTTCTCAAAACATCAGCTCTAGAATTGTGTGACACTGTAATAATCAAATTTCACCTTAGCTTGATTTCTTGAACAACAACAAGCACAAAGAAGAAGTATCTGCCTCTCTGAATTTCATAGTGCCCCTTTGTCACCACACTTCTAAACATCCAACAGAAGGGAACATAAGGTTAAGTTTTACCATATAAATAGGTAAATAAGCCAGCTGGAAAGAGAAGACAGATCGTCTTTTCCCTCCCATCTCTCCTCTTCATCCAAGAATAAGGCCACAAAGCTCAAACAATATTAGATACTAGAAGATGCGTAAGGAGAAATCCTCACCCCAAAAGAAGTTCAGAGATTACACCTTATTACATGCAGGAGGATCAACATGAAACAAAGCCATCAGAAAACAGATTGGAAATACCACCCTTATCCATTTCAGACAACCTGAAAAATACAAGTCACTCTCATGATTGCCCCAAAAAGCTCACAAATAAAGAACCTGTGGGCTTGCAAAACTGACATAGGCCCTGAATGTTTTCTTCCTGTAATCTTCCAATCACAACATGAAAAATAATAATTTCTAATGCTTCAGCTTGTATTTGGTTTCTGGAATCAATTGTATGAGTTTTCATACAGTTGTGTAACCACAAATAAAATCTGTTCTGAAGACTCTGAATGTTTTCCTTGGGAGGATGCTAATGGCACTGCTGAAATGAGTTCCCCTGGATGCTGTGAGCTTTGCAAAAGCCTCTAACCATATTATCTGGCAGAGCTTTTATTGTGATAACAGATCATAATTCTTTTATGTTTTGCAGCATACTGAGTAAAAAATGTAAAACTGCTATATATTCTGTAAAAAAATGGTGGAAAATGGAAATATTTTCAAAGGAAAGTTGCTTTCATGATACTGTAGAAAGCAGGAGTTGGTGAGTGAATATTTGTCCACTAATGCATTTCAGCATATCATTTTCTGTTGGAAATGAGAAGGAAAAAATAAATCTGTACAGATAACTTTTTCCCTGGCATCAAGGGCGGTTCTTTTTTGTGTCTTTACTTTCTATCTGAATTTTATTTTGTTAAAACTTTTCTTCCCGGACAGTAACTATGTTTGCACATGCACAGGACTAACTATTTGCTTTGCTTTGTCTTCTTAATACAAAACAGAGTAAATACAGAAGAGGAAATTCTACTCAAATGGACACTTGCCTAAAATGGTTTTTAAAAATATTTTTATAGTTACAGGGTAATAAGTACTCAGAAATATTTCTGGCTTCTTTTCATTACAATTGTTTCCTCATTACCCTTCTTACCCTTTCTTACAGCAGGGACCCAGATATCAAAAGGAGGAAGATGGTACATGGTCTTAGAGCCAGGTTTTTCAAAATTGGGTGCCATATTTAGGCACCTATATATAAATGGCCTGGTTTTCAAAAGAACTGAGCACTCATCAGTTCCCATTGATTTCAATAGGACCTAGAATTGATCACACCTCTGCAAATCAGGCCACTTCTATTTAGGCCTGGGCATGTGAAAATACCAGAACCACTTTGAGCATCTGGTTTAAAAGCAACAGCCAAACGTTCTATCATAGAGTTTTTAGATAAACATTGTAGTCTCTAAATGAACTCACAGCAGCACAAGAGTTTAAACAGAGGCATCTGAGCTGTGGCACTTCTTGTTGCCTAAATGGAGTTGGTGAGAATTTCGCTGTTGAACAGCTATTCTTCAGAGCTCTTCAAGAAACTTTTCTATTTGTAAATAAAGTGGATCTGAATAATCTCATATATTCATTTTCTTTCCCAACTAAAATAACCCAGTTCTCAGTTTCCATTTCACTAGCTGCCTGCTGTGACACTAAAAATTATGTTAGTTATGTAACAACATGCTCTTTGTAGCTGCAGAATAAGAGAATAGTGACAGGGACTGGGACAGCGAAGTCCCCATGATATTTCAGCTTTAGCTGCTTAATGACAGCAGGTTGCAAATGCACTTTGCTGAGCTGGAAGGCATTTACTCCTTTATCTGACAGAACTAGACAGCTTCAAGAAAAAAGGGGTATAAATGGCATAAACAGGAGGCGTGAACTTAATTTTTAAACACTGTATTTGTTGGATATTAAGAGACCACACACAAATGAATTTTATATGCAATTTCAGGGACCAAAAGGCAAAAAGAGCAACTTTATTATTTCACAGAAAATGCCAGATTGTCTTCAAAAACCATAAAAATGAAATATGGTGAGGTAAACCGCTCTCCTTAAAGTTTCTATTTCTTAAAAGGTGCTCTTTCACAGACCTCAGTAAATGCACAGGGACAAAGATCTCCACTGCAGCCTCAACTCAGGCCCAGTGAATTCACAGCAGGCTGAGCTGTGCTATGCAAATACAGAAGCTTACAATATGGAAGCAACACGTCTGTGATGCAGCACCCAACCTGGCAAGTCCTTGTCGGGATACCTGATAAAAGCTGCACAACCTTAAAGCAGCACAGAGAGACAAGGGCTGCAGGGGGAAGAGGCAGGAGAGGAGTGGTGGAAAATCCAAATAACAGAAATAATATTGGGCTGCTCTCAGGGCCACCCCCGGGAGAGTCTCAGCCCCAATGTCCAGGCATGAAAACCACCAAGCTGAGTCAACACTACCACTGCTTTTGACTGAGGGGTGTGACTGCCAAAGGGGCATGGGACCCATCCTGAGATGCAGAGGAAAAGCCAGCTCAGAAACCTCTGCATCTCAGCAAATCTAATCCCAACATGACTCTGCAATTTGATAGCATTGCAATCAGGATAGGTGAGATGAGTATGAAAATAGCTGCCAGTGATGAGCTCACAGCAAGCACTTTCATGTGTAAGTTTGTAAATACAAACCATCTCAGCAGAAAAATTACCAACTACTGCCTTTAGCTCCTAAACTCTAACCTCTATCAGCAGAGCATTCTGCAGTCTCACCTTTACTCTTCAGAGACTCTGATGAGCATCCTTGATCACTGCTCTCTCCCCACTTCAGACACATGCATCCACCTGACTCTAAGGAATTCATATTTTGGTGCATTCTCTTTTTGCAAGTTATATACTTATATGTTAAATTATTTTTTTTGTAACATTTGTTTTCCTTACGACAAGCTTGCTTAACTGTAATGCCTTTGCAATAAACAAGCCTTATAAACTGAGGAAAAGGACAGGGTTGAGCAATGAGGCTGTTTTGTTTCATGCTGGCAGCTAGCATGGACACTGCAGCTCTTTTATGGGAGTGTTCTGGGATGCACGTCACTGAGATGACAGTGACAGAGAAGCAGCAACAGGAAAACGCTGTCACCTGACCCCCAAACATTGACTTGGAAGTTTACATTAAGAGCAAAAAAAGGTATTATACCTCAGTGACACATTAAAGAAGTGTCTAAAAGCTGGATACAGCTTCATTGAATGAACAGGAGAGAAAAACAGGCATCTCTGATGGTAAATTGATCTGCTCCTGTTCACTAAATTCATGCTGTAATGGGCACT
Source organism: Parus major (assembly GCF_001522545.3). Taxonomy (NCBI): domain Eukaryota; kingdom Metazoa; phylum Chordata; class Aves; order Passeriformes; family Paridae; genus Parus; species Parus major. The sequence continues at coordinate 14,309,567 of NC_031799.1, forward strand.
TCTAAAAAGGGCAAGGGAGATTCTGCAACCTGAGACCCTACTGCTCCTTGTAATGCTGTAATTTCTTATTCTAAGTTAAAGTGTGCCAGGGATACTTTCTCTCTGTTATAGGGAAAGATATTTCACTGAGAGGCAGAACATGCTGTACATAAGCACAAAAAGCTGAAGTGTAAAAAATTTAAGCAGTAAGAGTGTTGGGGAAGCTGTAGCCTGGTTCCACTTTGAGGCGAGACTGAAATACAAACTGCTGAGACAGCTCGTTGTCTTCCACCAGAGCAGAACTAAACGTCCATGAACATACAGAAACCTTTCCAGAAGAGTACAAAACATATATATCCTTGCATTGTGCCACCAAAAAAAAAAAAAAAAAAAAAGTGTGTTTCAGAAGCTTGAGACAAAACAGTGAATCCATTCAGGCTAACAGCTGCTGGGTGATGGAGGGAAGTTAGGACTTCTTTAACTTTTTATGGACAGTGTATAGCTCATGAAAAACTTTTAGTTACGAATATTCCCTTGTTAGAGCTAATTGACAGCACTTTCACATACTTCTAGAAAAGGGCTGTGGCATCATGTTTCTATTTTGAGGCTCTGTTGCACTTTCGACTCGCACAAATTTCTGCCTTTGTGATTGTTCTGCTTATAAATAATTTCTGTGTTATTGCATATATACAGGGAGAAACTCTTGATCACATTACTCCAAACTTCCAAATCTAAGGAGGAAAAGCATAATAATTAAACAAGACGCTAATCCTAATGTTCTGAAAGAAATGTGGTTCATAAATAATGGGATAAGAAAAAAATTACAGATTATGCAACTACCTACAACTGAGGCTGATACCAACAAGATAGCCATCTATCAAAACTGATTTCTTTAGACCTTCTTATCAGTTACCAGCTATCTGAAATTTTTATTCAGTGTCTGCCCATTATTTTCTATCATATACATATTTACATTACATGCATATCACTAATTTCGTATCTTCTTCTGATGTGAATGTCTCCTGACCAGGATTAGGGAAAAAAAAAAGTCAGAAAGAGATATTATGGATGCATTGAGCCCTGAACATAATTATTTTTATTTAATCAAAAATTGCAAGGAAAAAATACACAATTGCAGAGACTGCTCAACACGGAAGGAGTTTCCCTTCCTTTCCTGTACTGGGCTGTACAATGTAAGTAGAGGGCTTTTTACAAAAATTACATGTTCCGTCTGGTTTGTTTTTCTTTCAAGACAACTAGTAGGCATTGCCATAAAATGAACTGGGGCAATGATTGGGTTACAAAAATAAAGATAAAAAGCCTATTTTGGTTTTGAGCTTAGATCTCCCTGATCTGCTTTATGGAGTAGACCTGACAAACACCCACACTAGTGCAACCAAAGGGTGAATTCAGATAAAAGAGGTCAAGACAGGCACTTCAGCTTTTTTAACAAAGCATGTTCTCTGAAATACTCTCTGAGCTATAGCTTTTGAGAAGAAAGTCCTTCTATAATGCAGAGGTATAGTCTGTGCTCCTTGTCTGTTGTAAGGACTGTTACATTCCTTAATGCTGGATTAAAATGATTCATCACTTCTATGTCACAATGAAGTTTTACAAGTGAAGGTTTTATGTTTTCTTTCAAGTTGCTGATAAATATATAAAAGAGCATTGGAAAATGAGCAGATTCTTCCAATAAGCTGTTAATTTCTGAGTTATATTCGGGGTTTTTTTCTTAATTTGCAGTTTGTAGTCGACATATTTAGGCCTATTAATCTTGGTATCTTTAGTTCCTTTCATCTGTTCCTAGCTACCTGACTATTATTCAATACTTTTGGGGTTTTTATTTCCATACTTACTATAAACATGTATATATCACTGATTTTGTATCTCATTTTCATGTCGGTGGTTTCTGATCAATTCAGGCCTGAATAAATATGGATCTATAAATTTTTTGACAATCAGGAGAATGTCCTTCAGCAGATTTTTTTATATTTTAAGACAGTATAACTTCAATGCATCGTCCTATTCAGTATAGTTAGAGCATTTTGGAATGCCAGTCTCAGACAGGTCTAAATTCTGAATATCTCATTTGCATATGGAAAATATAGCTAAATGATAATCACTGCAATCTGCACAGTTACTGAATGGTTTTCAGCTTCCATAATTCACTATTCTGAACAACATTCAACTCTGGATTTGAACTTTTCCACACAGGACTTTCTGGTCTCAAACAAGTTATACTAACTTCTGAAAATGTTTTCTTTGGTTCTGAATTAATCAGAGAACTGCTGAGGTGGGATGGCATTTCAAGATCACCAAGCTCACCCCCTGCTCAAAGCTGAGTCACCTACACAAAGTTGCTCAGGGCTGTTTTTCAGTTAGGTTTTTTTGTATCTTCCAGGATGAAAAGGCCATTGCCTTTTGGGGCAATATGATAAACATACTTAACAGTCACTGACTAGTTATAAAACCTGGGATTGCTAGCTTGCTCCATTATGCACAATGTGTGGAGTTCTTGTTTTGTTTGTTTTGTTGTTTTGCTAAAAATGAGATAGAATACTTTTTTTTTTTTCCCTCCCCATCGGTCTTAACTTGGTATTTTGATTAAAGTAGTATAAAGGTCCTCAGAGGGAAAAAAAAATCTGATTAAAAAAATTTAGTTCTGTGGACCCTTCAGTCTTTGCATGGAACTTCAACCCAGGTGAGATGGATCACAAGCAAAGTAGAAGTATGAGAGAGAATACAAAGGCAAGGTGCTGCTCCTCTGAGTTTATGAACTGCCATTCACAACCACAGTTGTGAAAAATATCTCAAAGCTATCCACTCAGTTCAACAAGTGATAATCCTTGGTACATAACGTGGAACTGCTACTGACACTGCAAGATAAAAGATCTAGATTTGGGTGTTGAACTTGTTTAACCAAAGTGTTTGAGTTTAATGCTTTGCACCCTCAACCACCCACAAAAGGTACTAATGAAATATGTCTTTCCTGTAAGACTTCAAATATAACTTCTTATTTTCCATTAAAATAAGAAACTGAAACCTCCTTCCATAAAAGAGTAACTAGGCCTCCTAACTCTTCATTAAAATGTTATCAAAATTTGTAGTTGTACTTTCAAAATGAGGAAACATTAATCCTGATTTCTAAAGGACACTCTTTTTGCTCTGATGGCATAATTCTCTGCCATAATGTACATTATTGACAATTATATTTTCATTTACTAACTCAAAGATTATTAGGAAAGTTGGCCACTACAGAACTAAGCTTTAACAAAAGTCTCTTCGAGCTTTCACTGAAAAGCTTGCTAACAGCTGTTTGTCTTGTAGATTTCAAATGGAAAACAAATCACAAAGCAGCCAATATTTAATGTGGAGAGTTGATAATTTGGCTTTTCCCTATGTTTTTTCCCAAATCTGACACAATTCAAGTGACAGTGTATAAAACCATAAAGCAGGTGATGTTGCTGGAAGGCAGACTGCAAGGAAAAAAAAGCGATTGCCAAATCAAATAAGGAGACAGTCATTATGAGTTTAATTCCCCTTTCTTTGACATTTCCTCCTCAATTTAATTAGTCTCTCCTGAGGCTCACAGTCTTAGCGGTCTTCCTATGCAAAAGAAAACTTGCTTGCCAAGGAAAATAAGTCAAAAACTGTCCCAACTCTGCGTCAGTGAGACTGGATTCTATAAATAAACCCCCACAAAATCTACCACATTCTCAGCCTGCAAAGTCAAATTATTAAACCTGACATCTCCATTACATCCAGCTGTGGCACAATTCCTCTCTTCTTTCTGAAGTCTGCTACTGTACCTTGCAGACAGCAGAAGCACTGCAGCTGTGGACAGCTAGTGTTCCCCATGAGAGAATTCAAGATATGGCTTGTTGATGAGACGTTCAATACAAGCTGGCAATGTGCACTTCAATCCCAGGAAGCCAACCTGGCTTTGATGGATCCTGTGCTACATGCAGAGCAAGTGACCAGCAGGTCAAGGGCAGGGATTCCACCTGTCTGCTCTGCCCTCCTGAGACTGCACCTGGAGCACTGCATCCAGCGCGGGGTGCTCAGCACACGAAGGACACAGACCTGCTGAACAAAGCCCAGAAGAGGGCTATGAACAGAGGCCTGGAGCACCTCTGCTATGGAAACAGGCTGAGAGTTGGGATGCTCAGCCTGGAGAAGACTCCTGGGACAAGTTACAGAAGTTCCCTGTGTCTAAATCGGGCCTAAAAGGAAAAGCTGAAGAAGACCTTTTTGAAATGGTCATGAAGTAACTGGGTAAGGGGTAAGGGTTTCAAACAGAAGAGACTTAGATTAGATTCCCGAGATAAACTCTTCGCTGGGAGGGTGGTGAGGCACAGGAACAAGAAGCCCAGAGCAGTTGTGGATGTCCCAACACTGAAAGTGTCCAAAGCCAGGCTGAATGGGGCTTTGAGCAACCTGGTTTAGTTGAAGGTGCCCCTGCTCAAGGCAGGGGATTGGAACTAGATGGCCTTTCAGGTCCCTTCAACCTAAACCATTCCAAAAGCCTATACGATCTCAGCTCTGTTTCTAGAAGAACATAGACTTTTTAATTCAAAGTTTAAATTTAAATATAACAATAATAGTAACATTCAGCAGCTTACTGCTTGTTAGTAGATGATGAAAAACAGAAGACTAGTGAAATTAATCAAGCTTGAAAAGGGCCTGATTCTGCAGACCTAATCCTAAAGAACCTTTGCATTACAAGTAAAAAAAATTACTGTTAGTTGAATAGTTCCTGAATTTTTAACTCTCATATCCTAACAGGATACCCTGGAAGCATCTCAATTTTAGTATCTCAATTTCTATAGGGATTAGAAAAACCTTGAAGAATATCAGTCTAAGACTGATCAAAAAGATCTAAGTACAACCATTTTTTTTTTTTCCTCAAGCAAAGTACTATGATCTCTGACATAACTCCTGAATTTTGAACTCCTGGCAATACTTTTGTACGTTGAGCATGCAGTCATATTGGCTTTCATGACATACTTTCATATTTTATAAAAGGATTTATAAACTCAGCTTTTGATAGCATTTTTCTAAAACAGACATAGAGAAATATGAACCAGTCATTACTGCCATGAATGTTCTCAGTTTTACACAAGGTAACCAGATGTAAAATTTTGTTGCTGCTTCTAAAATCAGGATGCTGCTTTGCTTACATTAATATATTTAACTGTCCTGTCCAATTTTATCTGCAATATTTTTTGAACACAACTTCAGTTCTGTTCAGTAGTTTATAACTGTAGCTGTACTACCAGTGTTTTTTATAATACATTCTTCTGTGCTACATACTTAAAAATATGCTGTTGCTTTCTTTCTGCTTTCCCTCCATGTTGTATAACAAAACAGTAAGCAGAAACAGCAGTGAACAAATAAGGACTTATTCTAAAACAGAATTATATTCTCTTTTTGTGTTGACCTTAGAGGAACATGAATACCCAATTTTCTCTTTCCTGACTGAAAAAGAACAGACTATTATATCTGATGAAAAACTAGTAATGAAAGAGTCTGCAGCAGTAATTGATCTTTCCACTTTTCTTCTCCATATGGCTATGTCCTAAGCATCAAAAAGCTTTCAAGTATTTTGTAACAACCTCTCCACTGAACAGTTCATTAATTCTGTAAGCAAGCTTAAAAAAAACCCAGCTAACTCTCCCTTACCCCAGTCTTTTCGAAATGCACAGAATACATTCTTCTTAGTATGTTTGTCTGTCATGGATGCTAACACTGCAGACATTTACAGCAGTTTACTAAGAAAACAGCCCATGACTTCAGGCATTTCCCTAGAACTCCAATATGTCATGACCCAGTTAGATATTTTTCTCTGGATCTGCTCTTAAATTGTTCACAGAAGTTCCTGTTTTGCTTGAATCCTCACTCATGAAGCTTTCTCTCTGCATGAAAAGTCTACTAGCTCAAGTAAGTCTTATGTCTCACACCAGAGCTTTATGTCTCACACCTAGAGACCACCCAGAACATTAGCACAAAGAGGAGCCTCCCAACAACAAATCCTTTTGTGTTATCTGGATTCATGACAAATTTTAAAATGTCCCATCAGCCCCCTTTTCAAGACAGAAGGCAGAAGACGTTCAGTGGTAGGCAAGGAATTCTGTCCACCAAGTACTCTCTTTACCCCACATGCCCCATCATCATTCTGGAAAGATACATAGGATCAACATTTTTTTTTCTTTTACTGATATTTTACTATCCAGAGGAAGGCAGAAGGAGAAGCCATCAATCCTTTTACTACTTGCTCCTGTTAATAACTCTGATGTGCAATCTTTTCATTTCAAGACCAGAATTTGATATAAACAGCACTCCATAGCATTGTTCATATTGATTTGCCTTTTAACAGTTTATAAATGCCAGCAGAAAGAACAAAACACAGATACAGAAATCATTCTACTTCCTTGGCATCATCCTTAAAGTACCTGAGCTGGTCGCAAGTATTTGTAAACAAAAATATTTCTCTTAATGCCAAACTGTATAAAGCACAATTAATTCAAATAATTTATCATTTTAGAACCCTAACTGATTTTAGGAGGAATTCCTTCCTCAACAGTATATACTGAAAAAATTCCTCTGTATTTCCCTATACTGACAAATGAAAGCACTTTGAGAATATGTTCATCCAAATTGTTAACACTGTGTACAGGGAAAAAAAAAAAAACCAAAAAAAAAAAGACCCCAAAAAAACCCAGTGGTTTTAGATACAAAATCTTGTATTGAAGGAACAATGACTTGCTTTTTAAGCTGACCTTGACATACTGTCTGCCTTTCTGTGAACAAAGTAATGAAAAAAATGTTTACATAATTATGCTAGCTTTAAACAGACAAAAGTAACTGTACTGTTCTATAGCAAGAAAAAAACCTCAGACTTCTTAAGTAGTCAGATCCTTTTTGAAGTGAACAGATGCTTTGGACTGAAATTCAAGCTTAAAACTTTCAACTTCACGTAATCTTCCATGGTTTTATTGTCCATATTGCTCACCTTCTCCAGGAGGCAGGCTGACCTAGAATCCCAGGGCTGAAAAGGCTTTACTAGAGTGGATGGGTCAGCACATAGCTCAGCCAGACATAAAACCCCACTTCTGGCCTCTGTGTCTGCAAAAACGTCTGAAGCTTTCTTCTGTTCTACCCACTGCATCTCTTCTGCTCTTCACTGCTCTATGAACATTGGGCTAAAATTATAATCTTTTCCTCTTTTTTGCATTTGTCTTCTTTTCTTCTTTGTGGTTAACTTTATCCCTTCCTACAGAAGTTGGCTGAAGTATGTGACAGAAGGCAGCATGGTCAGGCCATGTATCCTTGAAGTGAGAAAATCCAGTTACAACCAACTAACTGAATTACTTCTTTAGTATTGTTTTAAGCAAAATTTATGATGCTGTTAAGTCTTCAGAAACATTTGTCTTTATCCTCTTTTCCCAGTTTTGATTTCCATATTGCAAAGTCAGATAGACCGAAAGAGTTTTCTAGTTTGTCAATCAGTGACATTATTTCTTGTCCTGGTGTAGTTAAGTGTTACTGCTGTGATGACAAACAAAACCATCAACAGTAACACAACAACAAAGAAAAATTAAAAGTCTGATATGGAAGTTCACAACTTCAGGAATATGAATTACAAACCAAACCCCTGAGACACTCTACTGTTGCCCTTACCACTCCCTTCTAATTTGTAGCAACCAGGTTTTTTGTTCACTTTTGGTATAGATTTATTTCACTCTCGCTTTTCACCTTCTGTCAGTAATGGCCTCATTTGGCTAACTTCTACCTCTACCACTTCTTATCGAAGTTGCTACACTGAGAGCTCATTTTTTGTGTTCTTTGAGATAAAAATAATGTGGTTCACTCTGGATCAAAGAAATTATCAGCAGATTCCTGATTTAGAAGTATTTGTATTTGAAAAACCTAAAAGTTTATGTTTGAGGCAGGAGGAAAATGGTATACATGTGGTATACAAAGGTACACAGAAGCAGAATTCAACAGCTGGGGTTCTATACATTAAACAATATAAAAGCCAAAAAATTAAAACCAAAAACTAAAACTCAAAAAAAACAAAACAAAACAAACAAAAAAACCCCAAAACTCTCATCCAAAAGATACCTATCATAAAATGTCTACAGCAAATTTCAGCCAAAATAAATTGTCATGATACTTCACCAGGACAGATTCAGCATTTTCTAATAGCAATCTGTTTTGGAATGCATTCCAATAATAATTGAAATTATATATAATTCTGTTATGAAACAGTCTTTATCCACAAAATATTGAGTGATTATATTCTCATCAAAACACAGTATCTATAATAAAAACGACACATTAGTATTTCTTGACTCCTACAATTCTCTTTAAAGATTATTATTTGATATCAATTAAAGTTTTGGAAATGCTTCTCAATTACCTTTCTGTAAATCACCAAACCAATATCTTATTGTCACATACCTACTGCACTCAGAAAAAATTCTAGGTTTGGCATCTTACAGCTTGAGAATCCTGAATACTAGATTAAAAACATGATTTAAATTGGTCAGCTGTATCAAAAAACTCCATCTTGACCCCTGTTGCTTCAAAACTTCATATTTCTAGGTAGTTAAAATAAAGGATTTATACTTGAGTGACAAGGGTTATTCAATTTTATTTCATCACAGCATGCATACTTTCTAATTTTTGTATAATTTATCTTTATGTTAGCAAACTATGAAAGGATGAGAATGCTAAGAAATCCCATGACACCATGCAACTCTCTTCCAGGGCAGAGCAGAAGAAAGTGCTGTTTTCACTTCCCCTCTTCTGACACAAGTACCAAGATGTCTCCTTCACTTCTCTACTTTCTAGAGAAGAAAGCTAAAAACTGTAGATAATTTACACAAGAACAAAATGTGAGGTGCTGATGGTGTTTCTCAGTCAGAAAATATTTCAGCTGTTTCAGTATCTTTGTATGTTGATTTCTTATCTTTGAGCTTCTGAGTAATTTAGGATATAAACTTTCCTTACTCTTGTTTTGAGTAAGTTCTTAATCTGTAAATTCATGTTGTCAAATGCTGCTTCTTTAACTTTTCAATCTTGAATTATGTTCTGACCTCACTGAAATCACCAGCAGAGTCACTTGCAACATCTGTGGAGCTGCGATTTTATTCTTCATTTTAGTTGGCACTGCTAAATTAGTAAGTTTGTTTGCGTATTAAGGTCCATTAAATCCACTAGGAAGCATATGCTTCATTTGTGGACAATTTCACATCTTCAGCAGCAAGCTGCTGCTCTTATTTTCACTATTGAAACTAAAAAGGTTGGACCTAAACAAAGTCAATTGCACACTTAAGCTGTACATGTCTCAGCCTGACAGGACCAGGCAGTCCCAACTATGAAACATATTATGCTGTCAAAATTTCCTTGTATTACCTAATTTTGACAGATCTCACAAAATAAATCCAAATGAATACCTGGCATCAGGAAGAAGTCTGAATATTATTTTTGTAAAAAGTCATTATAGGATTGGTGGACAACGGAGTTTGACATTAAACTGTCATTTTTTCCAAGCACTGTCTGTTCAAGACATTTCAACAAATATTGCTTAAAATGAAAATGCATGTATCAATTGATAAATATTTATCAATTAATGCCTATTTATAAAAATCTTTATACAGTTGCATGTTTAGCAACTGGATTTATGTTAACAGTGAGTAAATAAGAAGTAATTACCAGTAGGTCATTTTGTAGCTTCCTGAGACTGAGGGTTTCTGAAGAGTAGATGAGGAGAAAAGAGGTTGCATCGTGACTTCATCAGTCATTAGAATAAAACCCAGTGACTCCAGCATGACCAGAATTCATCATAGGAATACAAATTTAAATTTGAAATGAGACGTGCAACAAGGTTATTCAAGTGAGGACTAAAATGGCAATGTTTTTCAGTTTAGACTGTAACTATCTCACTTAAAAAAACCAAAAAACCAAAAAAAACCACTACCAACAACCCAACAACAACAACAAAAACAACAACTAAAAAACCCCACCAGAATATGTAAAGTGATTCACAGTGCTTGATCTTTAGGTAGTTAATTACATTCTGTCTGCACTGAGGAAAAATATTCAAGAATTCAGTAACCCTACTATTAAGTCTTTATAGAGATTTTTAAACAGAGTGAGTTTCAAGTAAACAGTTGGTTATCACAATTTTTTTTTTCCTGTGAGCATGTGTATGCATATATGTGTGAACAACAAAAATCTACAGCAACCATTACAATTTAAACAAAAAAAAATTCAGATTAAAAGAAAATGTAGCAATTTCTAATCTAATTATACTGATAAGCTTTGTGCATGTCAGAAAAGAAGAGTCCTCAAGACTGAATGACAATCTAAAAGTGAATCTAAATTGTTTGATCTTTTCTAGATCTCATAAAATCAGTATATGCATGTTATGCTGCAAAAAGTATAAGGAAAAATTAATGTGCGTTCCCAAATTCCTTGGAAGTACTAAGGATAAAAAAGCCAACCTGACTTTAAAATAAGACAAATGAGACATATTTAGTCTGGGGCAAGGAACAAAATAAAAGAAATAAAGGATGGTCTGGTATCAAATAAACATGAGACAGGTTAACTTAAAGACACTATTAGGCTGTCTTTGGAAAAGAAAGGACAGTGGAGAAAAGGGTATGAGTATGTGGGGTCTAGGGTACCTTTATAATTGCTTTCATTTTATCTCCTATTTAAAATAATTTTATTATAAATATATTTTTATTATAAATATATTTTATATTTATATATTATATAATATATATATATTATTTATATTTATATATATATTTAAAATAAACTATTCAAATCTTCTACCTTTTGGCCCTGAGTATTGTTTCTGTCATATGCTTTCCACCCTGGCCAAAACATTGATTACAGAGCAGTCCAGCTTGCCCCTTGGAGTCACTACTGAAAATACAAGGGAAGGAAATAGTACATAAATAGCATATTTAAAAGCAGCTGAATATTAGACACTGGAGCTCCCAGTGCAAATGGAATGATTGTATCAAGATATAATGGGTAGTATAAAAACTTTCTTCTTTTAGACATGATCCTATTTAAAAAGTAACATATAGTATCTGACTCTGTCTTAGTTGTGCTGTCTCATTTCCCAAATATATTTGAGGGTCAGCCTAAATGCAAGCTATGGATGTCTTTTGTTTTTTTTTCATCAGGATTCTCATACAAAGCTAAATTTCATTAAAGCTTAAATCAGTTTATTTTCCAATTCAGGCTACATTATGTTTGCTTTTATCTCAAGAAATTTTTCTAGCCATTACAAAATACTATAACTGCTGCAATACTGCTCATTTCCACTGCATTACTGAATGATCTTGGATTTATGCTGGACTGCTTGCTAAAATATCCTCAGTTAGGTCCTCCAAATTTTCATTGTTAGCATTGAAATAGTTCTGAAGCAGTCACACGAGCCCTTCCCATCATTCTGGAGAACTAAAGAATTTCCTCAATGAGGTGAAAGATGCAGGGGTTTTGTATCACTTCACCTGAAAACTGCTCTCCTCAGTCTTCTGGAAGAACAATTTCAATAGAAGCAGGTGTAATACTTGATATAACATATGCATACCATACTGTAACTACTAAATATTTTAATTATTTTGATTTTGAACATGATTTCTGTTATAAATGAGAGATCAGAGAGAAGTTTCTGGTAGAACAGTATCAGTTCTGGTTTAGCAAGTCATTATTTTGTCTGCTCCTGCTTTCACTCTCTCAGATGCAATGATTGACACTTTAATAGTATGTCCAATAGAAGTCCCCTTCAAGTTTACTCTTTAGCACACACCAGTATATAAAAGCATATACTTACTGTAATAACTTCAGAGGAGTTATGACCTACTGCAGTTTCAGCTCAATTCCACCACATTTAGATAATGAGTAAAGGTAAAAAATGTAATAATATAATACTTTCTTCACATTTTGAAATGGTTCTTGTTAAGGAAGGGAGCATTGGTAAAAATTGAGGTGCTTGTTTCTAAAAACAAAATCCATGTTCTGCTTTCCATTTTAAGCAGCATATTATAATACAGGTAGACAACCTGATTAAAAATGAAACAAAATTCTCAGTGAGGCAAGTAATTAGTTGAAGCTATCCAAGTATAATGACTTCTGTGCCATGCACATGCATATCCATGCTCTATCAAAATACCTGAGAGGAGACATTATATTAAAAAGGGTGATTGTTTTTTCACCATTGTAAATATAAATATATGAAAACAAATAATTTTTCAGCACATTTAAATATTGGAACTGTTGAGGTTAAACCTGTCAGATGACCTAGCATGTAAAGCTTTCAAAATCAGAGGAGAGTTGTTGACTTTTACTAAACAGTAACCAGTCCTCAATCTGGAGAGGGCTGCGGGACAAGAGTCTCAATAACCAATGACATTTTGGGGTTGCACAATTTTTAAGCTTTTATATGGCATCCTTCACATCCAAAAAAAAATTAAAAAAAAAAAAAAGAAAAAGGAAGAAGCCATAACTAGAGGATGTTTTAGTTTAAAAGGGAGCTCTACTTGTGAAAAAAGCAGCATTCGAACTATACAGAACCAGGCATTGGCATATGGCTGAAATACATTTATGAGCACAGCTGTGCTTGCCCACCAAAAAAACCCTGAACTTGCATGCTGTTTTCTATGATAGAGATGTGTCATGGCAGTCAGGAAACAGCACGAGAGAGAAGAGCTGGGAACAAGGCTTTGAAGGTTGCTGGGGAGAAGGTGGCTCTGGGTAGCGATAGGACAGGCAGTTCAGAAACTGAAAAGAAGTAAAGCATTTTTCTTGCAACAAACAAACTTAAGAAACATTAATATGAGTGAAAAAAAATGGGATTTTTTAACAGAACCTATGAGTGCTGGTGTCAAGGAGGCACTAAGGGTGATGAGCAAAAAACAAAAACAGAAGATCACAGAGGGCAGCTGGCAAGGATGCGACTAACAAATTAGTGTGCGTTTTATAACAAATAGTGTTTTAAGTCAGCTCTGCTTGCACATATTTCAACATCTGTATCGGATCAGCAAGGATCAGCTACTCTTCCAATCCCATCTTACTTATTTATGATGTATTTTTCTAAAGAGGATGCTTTTTAAAGCTTTTTATAAGAAGAGCTTAAATTAATACTCTGTATCAGAAAGAAGTAAGTAATTACCAATGGGCTGGAGGTATTTTGTGGCAATATGGGGACAGAAGCTGGTGAAAGGTATTATCCTAACCAGAGACACCTCCATTTCACAGAGATTTGATCTCCTAATTAGCACAAATGTCAGATAATGTACAAATAATAAAGCAGACATAAAAAGGCACTTTAACAGTAATTTTACTGTTTACTCATTATTTCCTAATAGTTTTGCCTATCCCCAGTTCAGAACCACTTTGCTTACCACCTTTATCCTTCATTTCAAGCAGCTTTCATATACTGGATTTTTAAGCTTTGTAAGCATTTGGAGATTTTTGAGACTCAGCTATCCTAAATACATACCCTTTTATACTGCCTAACCTGAGAACTAGATCAATTTTGCATCACCTCTAGGATTTTGATACCACAATATATTGTTGCTGTTACTCATGGCTGGAAAACAGCATACAAACATTGAGGAAATGTGAAATTTTTCTGCTTTGCAATTCCGGAACAGTTCCAAATGTAGGAGTGACACTCATGAGAGGATGAAGAAGAAAATTCATGGCATTTTGACATATGCTTAGTCCTGCCATAAGCATTCACAAAACAAAAAGTTAATTAAGCTGGATTATGATATTTAAAACAAAAACAGTGGTGGAAGGGATTAACTGATCCTTGAGAAAAAAAAAAGACCAATCCTAGTCACCCCCAACTTTGTAGAAGGAGACACAGCTCTTCATACTTCGGTGTCAATGGTGACATAAAAATTTTGATGCAGTCTCAAAGAACTTGCATACTAACTTTTTATAAATAAAAGTTTTCCTATACTAGAAATATATATCCAGCAATGTGCAACAGGAACATTAGTTGTGAAGGTCATTATTTCAGACTTGAATTCCCAAAGATAAACGATGCAATAAAATTAAATCAAACTGAGCATTAGGGAGAATTGGTAGCACTGTACGTCATGCCCAATCCTTTGGCAGGCTGGGAGAACACTGTTCTGAGAAGTGACAGTCATCAACAAGACCTTCATCAGACCTTTAGTAACATCTGTTTGATTCCAGGAGGAATCTCCAGCACCACTAGGCTGTTAGTCAAGACTACCAGCAGCACAGTCACATCTATCTTCCCTCTAAATATGCAATATTCAGTCTGCAAGCTGATTTGTGTCCTGTCTCTTGTTTGTAGTCTCAGAGACTGAGATCATTCCATACCCTCAATTTTTCTGATTTCCAAAACTTGTTTATTCTATATTTGATCTAGAGAGAAAAATATTTTTAAAAAAAGGAAGCAGCAGGAGCTCTACTGTCAAGACTAACCAACGATTTTCTGTTCTTATAAACCTTCAGTCAACAATATAGTTTGCTTCTGGCTCCATTAAAGCCAAGTCTTCAGCTTTTATTTTTTGCATAGCAGTTGGGGGACATTTTACATGCAATTTTACTTGAAATTCAAGCTTAGAGATCATAAAATTATCAAAAAATTAAGAAATATGTTTAATCTTTTTGTACTGTATCTGTACTGTTTTGTCTCTGTTGAATAAATTATGTTGGTTATTTCAGTGTCAGAATTCAGGTAAAAAACATTGTCTAAAACAGCAGTAAGTCAGAATGCAAACCATTAAATAATTATATTATAAAAAATGTATCAATTCATATAATAATACATATTTTATATTTAAATGGTGACTCCCACACCTTAATGAGATATGTAAAGTTCTAAGATTCTAAAACTATGCTTTGGAATCTTAATAACAGTTTGATAATCCAGTCTACTGCTTCAGGCTTTAGTTCACACACAGATTATCCCTTCTTCCCTTGAGCAATATTTTACAGAAGTTTTATACTCTGTGATGTGTAGAGGAAGTCAGATGCAGGGAAAGGGAAAAAATTATACTAATTTATTGATCCATCCTTCAAGCTGAATAAGCAAGAAAAATTGGAAGAACATACTACAGATCCATAAGTGTTTTTCCCTAAGAGCCCACCTGGGAACGTTCCTGAATATTCAAAGGGATATCTTGATCTCATACAAATGCACTGCTTAGTTACATCAGCTAACTCTTCATCATGTCCTGTCTAAGGTACCCCTCAAGTGCAGAGGAAAATAACAGGAGCAAGGTATTCTTTAGAAATCTCTAAAGCTGCTACACACCA
Source organism: Parus major (assembly GCF_001522545.3). Classification (NCBI taxonomy): domain Eukaryota; kingdom Metazoa; phylum Chordata; class Aves; order Passeriformes; family Paridae; genus Parus; species Parus major. Next base: position 14,324,873 of record NC_031799.1, read on the forward strand.
GAGGCGAGGAAAAATAGTTGTGAACAATTGTGTCCTCTGCTATTTATTCTCTAGGACAGCAGATAAGGGAAGTGGAATTTCATTATTCTCAAAAATCCTGCTAAAGGCAGATATTTCTTTGTTATTTCATTTGGCACTAGTTCTTAACCAAACATAAAATTTCTGTACCTAAGTGAGGCTGAGCACCCAATTCTATCTCATCCTGATACTCAAAAGATAAAGCTCAGAGCTTTAAAACATAGGTGTTCTTCTTTCCAGGGGCAAATATGAAATTCTGCTCACTTTTTTTGGATTCAGTTATTTGTAGGAGCATCAAAATTAGAGGAAAGCCCTAAAATCTTTCTCAAAGCTTAACTCATGTGAGCTAGAAAATTTTATTTTCCAATAGGATTAAAACTGAAGGAATAACTGTTTAATAATTAATCTCTTCTCCACAAGCATATCATCATTCTCAATTTCTCAGCACAATTACTTATTTTATGTGTTCATTAAGAAATAAACAGAGCTTTTCAAACTCAAAGAAGAAAGTACTGAGCGTATTTTAGTGATTATCATATAGGAATGTATCTATTAGGTAGGTATGAAAAGACAATTCTCTAAATGCTGCCCCATCTCAGAACTGAACTGCTTTGGTGCTTAAATGTCAGCTGGAAGGGTTATTTCAGATTTCTAACAAATTTCATTTGAAATGGTCAAAGTAGTGTCAGGAGTTTTCAAAAAGTTTTTGTACAATAACAAAAAATAGGGAATTCATTTTAGAAAACCATGCAAAATATAAACGAAAAATTCTGAAACGGTGAAATGCAAAAAAAAAACATGAAAGAATACAGCTGAGCATTAACAGAGTACACATAATGTTTCTGAAACAATTAATGCTTATTTATCCTCAAAGCATTATTGTGTGAAGAATGAAAATGAAACAACATTCAAAATCAATTTTTAAAACCATATTATTCACATTAGTCAACCATTAAAATAATACTATCTTGATTAGAAACAATTTTTCACTATTGTACTCTCAAATTTATTACATCAGTAAACCAGTACCTCAAAGCTGCTATCAGAATTAAGCTTAATTTCTATCTTGTTTAAAGTGGCTAGAAATGGTCTTGAAAAATAAAACCTGGAAATACTAACATAGCTTAAGCAGGTCTGTATTTTGCTAGAGAAAACCTAAATTCTGCAGGTCTTTTTCCTTCCCTAAAGTCCCATGTCACCAGGGGTCAGAGATGCTGATCCCTCTCCCTGCTGAGCTGTGTCCTGCCATAGAGAGGACGTGTCCACATGACAGGAGCACACAGAAATTCCTTCTGCTGCAACCCAGGCAAGGCAAGGCAGGAGAGAAATAAAGGAGAGGGGATGAGAAGCACACATTATATACAGACTCACTGCCAATAAGGGTGACAATTGCACATCTGTTTGAAGAGCATATCTGAACCACAAATTTGAAATATTATTTTAGAAAAGCATTACTTCAAAATATACCAAATGAGCACAAACTGAAGAGTGAAGGAAGACAAACAGATTGGTTTCCTTTTTCTGCAACCAACCTTGATAAAGAACTTATCCCCTTACATAACAAGATCTGTAGCAGCTGAAATTCAAGTAATGTATTGCACAATGGTGGTAAAATATGAATGGTAATATAATGCAGTCTAATCAGTTCTGGTTTTAGTCAAAAGCATCGCTGTGGCATCACCACGGTAACAAAGCCTTACTTGTGCAAAAACTGAGCTCAGGGCAGTACTGACTGTTCTGAATACCAATGCTGAATTGCTGTTGCGGAAATATCTTACAAGTATCACTTTACAATGGTTATCTCTTTGCCATAGTTTGAAATTAAACATAATAAAGGCGTCCAAGCACTGGATATGCAAAGAAGAACGTATCATATTCCATGTACCATTTTTCTTTGCTACACATGTTCTGGTCTCAAGTAACAGGTTATTTGCAGTTGTATATCCATTACTGCAACATGGATCTGACACGAATTTTTTATCCTGGTAAGAGGAAAAAAAAAATTCTCCTTAATGCACATGCACTGCTTATTAATAACTTTCATCCAAGTTTGAAACTTGTTTTCTGTCATGATATTAACACCTTCAAACATAAGTCTGAAACCTGGAAAAATAAAATACATTCAGGTGGTAAAGACCTTTTCTTTGTTTATGGACTTAATGCATTTAGAACGGGCTTTTTTGAAGCTTGCTGAAAACTAACAGCACCACAACCATCATTTATCTCAAGGAACACTACTCTGTAACAAAAATAACTTCAAGAAATAAATTTTTTAAGTTCTTTTAGACTACTGAAACCAACATTTCTACAACATGATGAATATAAAGAAAACATGAAAAGTTTATCATTCTTTAGACATGAACAGGTACATGAATGCAGAACTGCTAAAACCCTTTCATAAACAGAAGTGAGGAAAATGTATTAACAGCTAAAGACTTGGCATAGCCAGAAACAATGACCAAGAATATTACATTTAATAGAAAATGCTATCTGAAATATAGATATAATAAAAATTAATGAGATCTGAAAAAAAAGCTTTGATTTTATATTGCAATTATACCATGTGTAGAAGAAGAACAGCAACAAAATATCATAACAAACATAGAAAATAAAATAAAACTAGATAGAGTAGACAAGCCTGTAATATTAACAGCCCAGTAATAATTTATTCAGTTGGTGGGTTGATTAACAGGTTGGTTCTGGCAAACCAGAGTTTTCAACATACTTCCTTTATAGCTCTATATAAATATACTTTTTTTTTAATACACTGTCCTTGTCTCAGTCTTTCCCATATTGAGGACAAATTTAATTATCCTAGTGTTCTCTGCCTTGTACCTGAAATGACAAAAAACAGGCCCTGTGCAGCTCAAGAGTGCTACACAGGCCAGTAGGTGCTGTGATGGACACAGGGTTGGTGAGCCATTTTGAGCTGCATCCATTTTCAAATGACTTCAGAAAACTATTGAAACAACTTCTCTTTAAATCTACAGCTGCAACAAAAAGTAGCAAAACATGAGATGTACAGAAAAATATTTGCCAGTAGCCATTTCTGATCATAATAATGCTTATCATAATTTTAAATTCATTCAGGAAGAGAGGCCAAAATAAAGCTGTACAGAGACAGAGCTAAAGAGACATTTGAAATACACTGCACTCAGCATAAAATATAAAATGTGATCAATAAACTCCTTTAAAGAGAATGCAAAAGGAATGGGAACATAAAGGACTTTATGATTAGTTAAAAGGTGAACAAGTCCAGCATATTTTTAAAGGACTGGGGAGAGGAGGCTTGTGATGTGTGGGCAGTGTTCTGACATAAATAACATTTCAAAGAATCCAAAGGACTAAGAGAGAAAAGACTCTGGAATTCAATATTGAATTCTGTCCAAAACCACACAACTACATACACAGTTGTGATGACCAATGCACTATAAAAATGATGCTTATCTCACATGAAAAGATGAAAGAAATGGAACAAATAATATTGTTTTGTGAATTTTCTAGGCAGGGACAAGAAGTCCAAATTTCATCATCTGCCATAATGTTGTCTGTTGCATTAGTGAAGATGGATTGCTATTAGTCTGACAGAAAAAAAATAAAATTTAATTGGACAAAGATGCATAAGCAAGTCTCTTGCCAGGACAAACTTAACTGGATTTCAAGACTCTAAATACGTAAGATTCTGAGAATATTCTAAAAGTGCATTCATGAAAAACAGAGTTCCTAAAATAAAGTTTATAAAATCACATCAGCTGGAAAGTATTTCTAGAGGCCTTCTGGTCCAACTCTTTCCTCAAAGAAAGGTCACCTTTTATCAGGTTGCTTAGGTCCACATTCAGTGAAGTTCTGAATATCTCCAGGAACTGAGATACTGAAAGCCCACAAGCTGGAACCCTGCTCCAGTATTTCACCAGTCTCATGGTGAAAAGACATATTTATCTGAGATAAATCTCTTCTGAGAAGTACCTACACTCTACCATGAATCTTCATGATATGAATCTCTCTACAGTGTAAGCATTAGTATTTTGTAATCTTTGGATTCAAATACAAGGACACCTAGTCTTCTTTTTTTTTTTTTTGGTCTCAGGATACCACACTTTGTACAAGGATTTGTCCTGTACCTTTGAAAGCAATGTAATCTCTTTCCCTGGAGAAAACAGAAATTTTATGAAATTGAGGTTCTGCGTAAAGAAAGGTTTATGGTTTAGTGATGGACTTGATCTTTCCCAGCCTAGGGGATACTATGATTCTATTATAGGCAATCTAAGTTTGTTACTGCAGTTCATGTCCACTAAATGTCCTCTTGTTTGGCACCTGAGGAAAGCCTAACTCCATCTTCCCAGAGACTGACAGAAGTTAGGCAGTTGTAGACAGTAATCAGATCCTGCAAAGACTTAAATGAGCCTTAAATGGGTGTCTCAGCTGCTTCTTTTCCTCTTCTGCCCCAGACCCTCAAGGTTCTTGATTGCCAAGCATCTTGATGGCCATCCTCTGCTCTTTGCTCCAGTATGACATCTGTCTTGTCTGGTACTGGGGAGCCCAAAGTTAGGCCCAGCACTATAGATCCGGTCTCTTTGATGTGGTGTCAAACAGAGGAGAAGGATTATTTCCCTCCATCTGTGCCCTTGCCCCTAGAGCACCAGATGCTGCTGGCTTCACTGCTGCCAGCCCAGGTGGCTCCTGTGCAGCTCACCTGTGTTCCTCACTTCCACAGAGCTGCTGCCCAAGCAGGCAGTGCCTAGCATGGACTTTTCCTAACAATACCCAGACATCACTGCATTCACCCATGACTTCTAAGTGGCAAGATTAAACAGAGGGAGAAGTTTAAATACATCTTGCAATGCATAAAGACTACAACAGAGGAACACCACATTACAAAAATAACAGATTCAGCAGTTGAAAGATCAGAACTGTATCAACATCAGCAATATTAGAGGTGAAAACATCACTTATGAAGAGACCCAACTGAAAAAGAAGATATTTTTGGAGAGAAGTCAAACAAAGATCAATAAATTTGGAGAGCAAATATTTACTCCTGTGAGCCAATGAAGGAAGTTCCAAGAGTAAAACAGAGCAAACATTTGTGCTGAATTAACCCCTTTTGCAGACAACACTTTTCTTGAAGCTATGACTGCCAGCTGAGGTCCTCAGCTGTGGGCTGGGAGCATATGCTGACAAGCAAGAGACTCAGCAGAATGGCTGAGGGTTTCTTGTTTTCAGATTTGTTTGCTGCAATGAACACATTGACAGAGTTCATTTTTTATTCCTGGCATCCTTTACTTTTACATTTGTAAAACACTTGTGTGTTAACTATTCAGAATGTAGCAGCTGTTAGGAGACCCAGCAGGAAAATGACCCTCTGGAGCTTGCTGTGTCTCCAAGATCATGTTCAGAGGCAAACTGCCAGAAAGGAATGGTTTGCCATAGGTTTACAGTGACACCTTGAATTGGACTGGGTACAAAACTATCTTAGAATTAAGTCTGAACTGAAAGTATTGAAGAACTACTCTTGACCATACCTAAAAAAACCCACAGCCAATCCTCCTTTTACTCAGACAAAAAGTTCTGAAAATATTGTTTTGAGCAAAGGATGGCAAAATTACTTTCAAATATGCCTGAAGTAATGTTTACTTTCTGCAATTATTTACTCCACATTAAGGAGAATACACAGAATATACAGGCAGGACAGAGTGTACAACATTAGAGTACACTCTGTACTCTAGTGTACAGAGTGTACTTAGGTCAAAAGTCTTAAATATTTCTCTATTAAGCCTAATGTCAACTTTTTGCTACAAAGAATCAACTGTGAACACCATTTTGAATGTCCTTTAAGTCTAAGCCTGTGGCACCCTTAACATCGTTGAGAAATACATGATCCTAGATAGGATCTTTCTCATGCTTCTTATTCCTGTAAGTAATTTAGCCAAAACTAAAATATTTTCAACTACACTCTTGTAGTCATTTTGCATTTGGTGTCATTTATTTGACAGATTCAGACCAACAATGATTAAAATTTTTATTCATCTATCTGAGTCTCTTTGCATATGTAAAATAAATTATTAACAAAATCTCTAGCCACATGATTTGGGAAGGAAGACTTACCTTTTCTTCTTTTTTTTTTTTTTTTAATTGACTCCTTTTGAGTCTTTATTTTCCGCTTAAATCTGCAGTAAGCAAAAAGTATGTTTGTGTATACTCTGGGTAACTTTCAGGTTCACGATGACACATTTTACCAGGTGTTTCCAAGACTAAAAATCCCCAGGATATCTGCACTAATTAATAGCAATTTTAGTAATTAATATTAATGTATTTCAAAAATTACCTAGCTGTCTTGCTGTGCTTACAGGTTAAAAAAGGTTATTCTGGCTTATCAACAGTCCACAACATTGTATTTTATCTCTATGAAAACTAGAGCATCTCCTCAAGCTTCAGATAATGTCATGGTATTATTTTTCATCTTAAAAAAATACTACCAAACAACACTTCAAAACTGAATTAATAAACACAATTTCTTGATTTTTTTTTTTTTTTATTAATCTTATCTCAATCTGTTGTGTGCTACCTCATTTTGAGTTCTTTTTCCCTTTTCACTGGAGGGCTACTTTCCACTCAACCAGTTTTACAGGAACAGTTTTAACGGAAGAATGGCACTCACACCCAGACAAGCAGCAGCATGATCACATTTCCAAGTTTCAAGTTCAGTTTTCATCAGAAGTTTATTTAGTCTTGATGGAGATGTATATTAATGAGACAGTAAAGCTCCAAAATCTCTGGAGCATCTGAGCAACTTTCTAAGGAATTGGAGCATGTAGTGAATCCTTTAAACCCGTACTGGTACCTGTCCTGCCAATTATAGCCTGCTCAAAAAACACAGGGAAAGGGAAAACGAATTAAAGCATAGAGTTAAGGAGAAAAGCAACTGTTTTCAAATACTTTGCAAGCATACATCAAAATCTTAAACCAAGATCAGCTAGTTTGTCAGTATAATAATGTAAAAAAAAAATTTGACCAGGAAGCCCTTTTGAAATGTCAACTACTTCATATCAAGGTATTACTGAATCAAAAGCACTGAAAAGAGTGTCATTATTGTAGTAAATAAAAAAAGAAGAAATGTCACATGCATAAGATCATAAATTAAACACCTGCAGAATGTTCTCCCCCTACTAAGAGGTCTAAGATTTAATTTTAATACTCAGCTGTTTTAAGATTATTGCTTTGTAATGGAGCTAGTAAGAAGTATAGGAGGGAAAAAGATGTTCCAGATTCAGTCTCAGTGTAAAAAAGACTGACTCAGCTCCCTTAATTTCATTTGATTTCAATTCACTTGTCTCCAAATGAAATAATCCCAATATTCTTAACAGAAATTATAATGATTTCATTAGTCTTTATCCAGAAGATAATTCAACAGTGACTATTTTTTTAGAAGATTATGTTTAAGTTTCAGAAGGTCCCTCTTTCCAGGAAGGTTAATTACTCTAATGTGTTTATCTAGTTCTCTATCAGTAATACCGTATGTCACATGGCAATATCACTTTAAAAATAGGGCAGATTAAACAAAGCTCTTTACTTGTCCTGTAAAAATATTGGTTGTGGTTTAAAATGCACTTTCATAAGTATGCCATTAATGGCTTGTCTTCTAAAACATTAAGGCATATGTAACACTAGCATTATGTTCTTCATAAACCCTGAGGCAATGTTGGAAGAAGATAAACAGGGACTTAATTCTAACTGCTATTGGCTAAATCGAAATATGGTCTGAATAGATAAGATCAAAATTAAGCAATAGTCAAGATCTGCCTATGCAAAACAACATGCACTTGCTAAATTCTACCACAGATTATGTCTGCAGATTTAATGTTTAACATTTTTAAACAAGAAACAGAGTGTACAGGTATGAAAAAGAAAACAATTTATACCACATTTTAAACATTTAGCTATGTTGTGCAAAGTGCTACATGGTCTTATTGTAACAGAACACAGGTTCTTGCAGGATCAATCCAAAATCTATTATCTAAATAACCCAGTGCTTAACATGCATGCCCAGCTTTTGCTTCAGCTTGAAGCTTAATTGAAATGATTGATGTGCACAATTTTAAGCACAGTCCCAGGCTCAGGAGGGGTGTGCCCACCACTAGCACCACCAAATTATTGTGTGAAATGCTCACTTCTGACAGTAGAGAGAGGCTACCAGCTCTGCTGGCACTGTGCTCGTCCCCTTGATAAACCATTTGGAAAGGGGGTAAGAATGTTTGCTGATAATAATTAATTAGGGCAATAAGGACCAGACCTTAGAAGAACTGCAAGAAGACATTGAAAAGAGCTAGAGAACAAGACTATAATTTATATTGCAGTCTAAAGTGACATACAAGGTTAAAAAAATCCCTTACCTTTATATCCAAGATGATGAACACTGAGCTAGCTATTGCACAGAGGCAAGATTGTGCATGATGGTAGTCATAGAATCATAGAATCATCAAGGTTCAAAACAAGACTTTCAGGACCATGCAGTCCAATCATTTACCCAGCACTGCCCCTGAACCCCTAAACCACATCATCCAGAGCAAGAAGCCTCTTGAACACCTCCAGGGATGGTCACTCCACCACCTCCATGGGTTATCTATTCCAATGCCTGACCAGTCAAATTGTGAAAATATTCTTTCTGGGATTTGATCTGAATTTCCCCCTGTCTCATCTTAAGGCCATTTCCTCTTTTCCTCTCACTGTAGGTCTAGTGGAAAAGTCCACCCCCCACCTCACTACACCCCCCTTCAGGCAGTTGTTAAGAGTGATGAAGTGCCCCCCAAGACTCCTCTGGAGACTAAACACTCCCAGCTCTCTCAGCCATTCCTGACAGGCACTTCACCAGTCCCACTGCCCTTCTCTGGACATATTCCATCACATCAAGCTCCTTCTGGAAGGGAGTAGTCCAAAAGTGAGTGCAGTAGTCTAGGAGCACCCCACCTGAGTACAAGTGGGACAATCCCTGCCCTGCTCCTGCTGGCCACACTATTGCTGAGCCAGGCCAGGATGCCATTGGCCTTCTTGGCCACCTGGGCACAGTCTGGCTCATGTTCAGCTGCTGCCACCAGCACCCCCAAGTCACTTTCTGCCAGTGAAAAGAATGGTCTAATGTTTAGCTCTGGTCAAAAAAAGGTCTATAGTATCTTTTACTTTAGTAAGAAAGAAATAGAGACCAAAACAAAGATTACTGTTCTGTGGTATAACCTGAAGCTTTCTTGCATCTTAGATGCTTTTGCCTAAATTGGAGACAGAATGTTCAGGATGCAAAAACAGCTGGTTTCTAATATCCATTATCCACTATTATTCATAATCAGAAGAGTCAATCTTGCAAAACAAAATACTGGACTGCTATTAGCAACACAGGAAAAAAACTAAAAAATGAGAGTCCCAATGAAAAATAGTTTTGAAACTTGGTATCTTTACTTAAACACTAAATTACTACACTAGTTACACTTTTCATTTCATATAGCATCTTTCCTTAGTTTTCTTTCAGAAGTAACTGAATTAAAAATAAATGTTTTTATGAAGAGTAGATAGAAGTGACTATTGAAAAAAAAATCAGTAGATGAACAGTACTGATTTTGAGAAGAAAAACAGCAAAATCTCAATCATTTTACTATGGTAATTCTGTAAGAGGCTGATGGTTATCCAGAAGTAAGCATCTACATTTCTTCAGATGAACTTTACTGCATGTGCCCCTATAATTTTTATCTTGTCTGGAGTCTCTAGGCACTAAGACAAATAAAAAATAAATAGCAATGCCCTTAGAGGGCATTAAAGTGGTATCTCAGTGGGTGAGCTATTGGAATGAAGATCAAGTTATTACTAGCAGCTATTAATTGCATTATGATCGTTCCTGCAAAATCTAGCTGAACTCCAGTACACAACTGTGCTTATTACATATCACAGACAGACACAGAAAACAGACCCTGTTCTAGAAGAATTCAAAACTGAAAATTTAGGTAAAGCATTAAAATCTGTCAGTCTGGACGTGTCGAACCAGAAGTGAACCAGAAAGAAGTCAACAATAAAACATTAAGTTCAGCAGAGAGTGTGGAGACTCCTGTTTCTACTTCTATAAAGAAACTAGAAAGAAGAGAAACTTTGGGGTGTTGAAGTTAAAACCAAGTAAAAGATGGGAATGACCCCGTCCCTGAAAACCTGGGTGGTCTCCAGTAGTGCCAGTAGCCTTCTGCACACAGACTGCCTCCATTTTCCCCCAGCTGCCTCAAGGCATCCTTGCAGTAGCCTCCTCAGCAACACAGCATGTTTTTCAGGTATGATGCTGCAGCAAGAGAAGTACAGATTATGATAGAATCCCCCAAATATCTTCCTCAAAGGGAAAACGGGGAAGGAGGCATCACTGTTCGGACTTGCAACCAGTTTTTATGTTTTTATGCATGACTTTAAACACTGAAGTGATTCTGAAAAGGTTGGTTAAGTGACTACATTGAAGTGGTATCACAAGGACTAAAAAGACAAGTAGAGATGAATGGCTGCAGGAAGAACATTATGCCTTTAAGAAGGTGAATACTGACAAATAATTCCAGGGAGTATTAACCTTGCTTTTCTGTCAAACCCATTGAACTTCTATTCACAGCCATCCCTTTGCATTGCAGGAATAATTTGCCAGAACAGGGCATTTTAAATTCCTACTAGAGAACACTAGAAAACAGAATTGTTATTTATAGCTGGGAGTACTTGTACCAGAAATATGAGTGATTTTTTTCTGGCCAGGAAACACAAGAGCACGTGACACATTTATTCAGTAAAAATCAGCTGAAATTTGAAGACTAGCTTTACTTTCTGTTCCAGCAGATATTTTTTTTTTGAAAAATAATCCAGCAAACAGTTTCTAGTCAATAAATTTGGGAAAATGCCACATAAATAGTGAATACAGAAAATTAGTCTTGACTAATTTTGACTGCTTAATACTAATCTAGAGGAAAAATTGACTAATCTGTGTGTCACGGTCTTTAAACAAACAGACATGCTTACACTGTAACAAGACTGTTCTTCAAAAAGCAGCAGGTCCCATTTTGTCTAGTTGTGGATCTCACTAATTCCAAATTTGCACTGCAGTGTAACCAAGCCCAGGCAGGCATTAAATAAGGAAACTAGCATTTCTAGAATCATTTATAGATGAGGAAATTAGTATTTCTAGAACAAACTACATTTATTTGAGGAAGTAATAAAGAACCCATGAATTATTCCACATGAAGGGAGAGCTTCTAATAAAATGCATCTGAGGTAATAACAGTCTACACTGAACAACACAACGGTAGGCATGAAAACTATTGTAGTTTTATAGCTTCAAAATCTATGCTGTTGCTACTAAGACAGTGTAAATCCCTAAATATGGCTGGAAGAGGAGTTTTGGCTTGTCTCAGACAGAGGAAAGCAGATGGACACCCCACAGGGTTCTCTCTACATCTTGTGCAGCTTTCTCCCTTGATGTGAACAAGCATACTCATCATCATTTTTAATGATAAACTCAACATCGTTTGCAAAATTACCTATGCCTACTTTCAAAAAGATAAAAATGTGTTTCCTTTCTCAGAATAGAACAGTGTACATTACAGTCATGTGGTTTTTGCTCATATGGTAAGTGCAACATTAAAAAACAATAATATAAGTTCACATGTGATTTGAAATTTAATTAATAAAAGTATACATAAAAAGGGCATACATTACAAAAATTGAAAGTGTTAAGCATTATTCTAAGATAAGAGGTATGTATTTATGCATTCTGGATGGAGCCTATGCTATTTGAATAGTTACACAAAATAACAACAGCTTAATTTTGTAAATTCAAATGTTCCATAGATTAGATATGTGTTAGACAGACTTATTTAATAAAACTTTTGCCTACAGAGTGAAACCTACGTTTTCCTTTTCCTCTGCCTTCTAAGAAAATTACAGTATTTCCTGGCTTAAAAATAAGTGAACAGTTGCAGTCATACTCCTTATGTTTCTTTTGCTGCTAGTCAAGAAAAACAGAAGTCTACATTTTTATGACATGATAGCGTCAGAAATATTGGTGAAAATAAAAATAACTCTGACATAGGGTAAATTACTGGCACTAATCCTTCAAAGATGCTGCCAAACCTAACCTCGCTTTTCTTATAAACTTATTAAAGATGTGCATACAATTAGTACATAATTTGCCTATTTTCACTGAGAGGCTGTAAACCTTATCAGTGCCATTCCATTGACTCTACAAGCAGAATTATTAGGAAGCATGTATTTCAGCTGCGGGTACACTGGGATATGTTTTCTGTTAATTTTTCTGTACTGCTTTATAATTATGCTTGGTTTACTTAGATTTGCTTGTAATCAGTAATTTTTATTAGGCCAGAGAATTCAGTCTAGCTTGTAATGCTATATAAAAATAGAAATAAGTGTATTAGGGAAATACTTTGGGTGTACTGAAGAGCCTCTTTAGAGTGAACTCAAGAGATGAATAAGGTTATCCTCAATTTGCCTTTCTAGCAGGTAACAACCCTGGGCAGACTCCTGCTGCACCTGGAACAACGTGACTTTGTGTTATCCAATTACTGAGACACACCTCCGCAGGAATTAAGGTGCAAACAAGGCCACGTGCCGAAGTAAACAATATGGATTTTATTTAATTATGATTAGAATTAACTATTATGGTAGAGCAAGACAAGGAAAGGAAGGAGAAAGGAGGAGAGGGAGCACATCAGCATCAAATAAACTAATTTCAGGTAGGACTATAGTGCAATTAATGAACATAGAACACAGTTTGATGCAATATTTCTCAAGAACTTGTCCATGGATTGTGTAAGAAGTGAATCTCCTATGTAGTAGAGACAAGAGCAGAGATTGGATTATCGTCTATAATACAAAAACTGAAGCAAGTCTTTGTTGCCTGCTCTAGTAATATTAATATCCAGCTTGTGATACTGCCCTTTTTTGGAGCCTTGAATACTGTGTTTAAAACCATTATTAGACTGGAATTCATTATTAGACTGGATCTTAGATTTTGTTTAACTATTTGAATCAGACAATACTAAACCTAGATTTGATTCTCTCCAATGTCTCTTAATGAGCTAAAGTAACTTCTTTTTTTACTTCTATGAAAATACTGACAAGTATGTTCAGTTTATTCATACTCATTTCACTTTCTCCTCCACAAGATCATTTCACTTGCTCCTCCACAAGATTCATTTACTCCATTTATTGAAAAACTGATGAGTGATGAAGCTGACAACTCAAGAAACAGATGTGACAAAATTTCACCTTGTAATATTAGGTGTCTAAAAAACTGCTTACTGTGAAGAAATCAGGAGAACATATTTTACCCAAATTTTTCATGTTGCTATCTTCATGAAGAGATTTTTTAATGTGGTTCAGGACAAGTTTTGCAGCTTAACAGAAAAGTAAATGTATGTCAGTATTAAATGAAGATAGAATTTACAACCAGTAACTAACTGGTTGATTTTACAAAAACTCTTTACAGATGCAGTCAAAAAGGCTTACCCTCTCTCACTGATTCTTAGCAGTTTAAGCAAAAGATCATCTACTTCTAGCCTCATGGTAAAAGGCAGCCACAGAATGAGCCAGCAGCAGCTCCCACCCTCCAGTGCAATGGACATCACAGTCAAAGTAAATGAGGCAATAGAGAGAACAAAAGAAAATAGGAGGAAAAACCAGCATTGTATAAAACCACTAAAAGTAGTATTTCTGCAGTAATGTTGAAACAAAGAAATCCAAAACAGTAAGATCATGAAGACTCCAAACCAACCTTGCATTAAAAGCAAACAAGCAAAGACAGTTAAAGACTCAGGTTGAGGACACAATTCTCAGTATGTCCCTGGAAGCATGGTCTGGAAGCACTCCAAGAGATCAGACTGTCTGAAGGTAAGATTACCTACACCTACAGCATTTACCTGACCTGGATCTGTGGAATACCTCTGGTCATTTATGTCTGAAGCACTATTTATTTCCTAGTCTTTTTTTCCCCAGACAGTTTGGTTCCCATACGACCATACTTCACTTACATAATAGTGTGACCTCCACGTAAACAGTGTACTCAGATGCAATCTAAAGGACAATGTAAAATAATACCAAGATGATACCCAATGTCAAGCAAAACACAAGAAAGTAGAAATTGCTTGAATTTGAAGCATGGTGTATTAGTAAATACATCACTTAGCCTTAACTAAATTACTTTATTTAGTTTTTTAACTTTTCAATTTTTTCAGTGTTACTCGCCATCAAGTCAAAACCAAAAACTGAGTAGAGAGTATGCTCCAGCATGCTCCAGAAATACCACACAATCATGCCCTGGTGGTATTGTCACTTCACATGAAATAAAATTCAGTATGGCTATGAAGATCATATAAAGCCTAAGCTGCAGGATTAATTTATAAAGGCTAAAGTCCTATTAAAGCTGCTGCCTTTCTCCTCAGATTCTTTGAAGGTTATAATAAAACATCAAGATATGTAAGGTTTTGTGACAGCCCATGAAGTTTTATTCTGACTTTCTACTTGAAACAGTTTTAGTATTAAAAAAATTCGACCCTCCTCTTCTCCTGATCCTCTGAAAACTACTCTGGTAGGTCTTCTCAAAGTCACCTAATGCAAACCACCAGGAATCAACTTTTCACACGTGAGATTTAGAATCACAGATCACAGAATACTGCAAGCTGGAAATGACCATCAATCCCAACTCCTGGCTCTGCACAGGACAACCCCAAAAAAATCACACCATGATTTTTTTTTTTTAAGAAGGGACTAATGACAGTACTTTGACAACAGTATCACTAGCTTCCTCGTGATTGTTTAGGAAATTGGTTACCTCATGATGACGGAGGGGGGACCCCTGTTTCAGACTGTCCCACAGGACATGCCTGTGTCACCATGCTACAGACCATGCTGAATAGCAAAACTCTACACTTCTCTGGTCTCTATGTTTTGCTTATACTGGATTTTATATTAGCCACACAACCACATCTGGCTCAAGGCAAATGTGTACACTTAGGGGCACAGCATTTAGAATAACTTTGAATCCAGTTCTGAAAAAAAAAATCCTTGGCACAATTAACAGTGTAAATATTACATATCACAAGTTTTCCCCAAATATTATCTTCATGATAATTTTTATATGATAGCTTTTTATTCTTGAAAAAGCAGAGAAGGTATGAAGACCTTAAGAAGAGAAAAAACTGTTAAATAATGTATGTTATAATTGAAAAGTAAAAGCCAGACAACATCAAGAGTGTTCCAGGCAGTATAATGGCTTTATCTGTTCCTGAAAATGAGTCATTCTATTTCAGCAAATGCATGGTCTTAGTCTGCACAAAAACCTGTTATGATTTTATGTAACTCAGTAGTAGAACTGAAGTGGAGAAAGGAAGAAGTCAAGGACTTGACAATGTTGAAATATCCCATCTCTCAATTAAAACTAAAATTGTAACAACAGTACAACAGTACATATAATACTGTAAAGGAAAAATAAAGGTGAAATTAAATGTTTTGATTTTGTCACACTAAAATAGTCTATCCTAATTGAAGAATATTGTTTTTGTTTCCTCCTTTTTGTAAACTTGGCATTGTCATATTTCGTTCTTTATTGAAGCAAAGAAAGATTTCAAAATCACATAATCCATCACAAAACAGAAATGCTGAACAAGAGATTGTCATGCAGCCCTAGCTGCTGTCTCTTAAAGTCACATCCTGAATTATGTTCTTTCATTCACTGAGATGTCTTTGTGATCATCCTCTAAATTATTAAAAAACCCCAAAACCTTCATTTAGAGGGTACTGAAATAATTAATAACCACAAATCCACATTAAGGAAGCAATTTACTTTTCCAAACTAACAAATTTACCTTTGAGCTTATAAACGACAAAAATGAGCTTTGAGCTAACAAAGTAACGTTATAGGGGATGTGGAGTGGGGAGTAATCAAACATTCCATGCAACACATATCAAAAATCATGAGCAGAGTTGAATACTAATAGACAGAAACAGAATTATTACAGTGTATTGGCATTGACCATTCTCTCAGTGAAGAGCAGCTGTTAATAATAACTTTTCCATGAGCTGCCAGCACTGACATTTTAAAAGCAATTCTGTCACCAGTGGTTATAAACACCTTAGAGCAATGTGACAACTGTCAAGGCTCAGGAAGTCAAATAGGGAAAAGTTAATTTTAAATGGATACAAGATAAAAAAAAAAAAAAAAAAGCAGAAGTGTTAATAAACATATTAGTTTCAATTTGATACTGAAATTTTGGAAAATTTATATGCAGACATACCATCTGCCTGTCTTAAGGAATGAGCCAGAAAGTTGTCCTCATCCCAAAAGCCTCTACAGCGTCAAACAAAACACAGACATTTCTATGTGCACTGTTAACAGCTCCAAGACATTTCTGCAATGTAATAAAAAAACAAATACAGAGGCATTTCTCCTGTGGAGCCTCGAGGCCACACCACTTATCTGAGACAAGAAATAGATGAATTATTTCCTAAGAACAAAATGGAACCACTTCAATAGATCGAAAAGGGAGTATGTAGTCATCTGATAACTGGGATCTCACTCAGAAGGGGGTATAGGAGTATATCTAGGCAGGGACTTAATCTGATTTTCCTGTCCTCAAGATGAGTTATCTCATTTACTGAACATTATTCTTTTTGGCATCTCTCTCTCTCCCTTTTCCCGCTCACACTTTTGAAAAATATTTAGATCTAAAAAAGATTTAGAGGTATTTCCACACTAAAGATCTGACATTGGTAGCATCACTCTCTTTTTTAAAAATAATTATTATTATTTTTGGCAACATGAATTGGCATTGGCTGTGAAAGCTCACAATTTGCAGAAAATGCCAGCTCTAATTATCCTAGAGCCTTAAGTTATCACTGCCAAAATGAAGGCAAGATTGGCATGCCACTTGGGTGTGTTACAACACAAGGTCAGACATTGCTACTGCTGTTACTGGAATTATCTACAGTGCATAAAAATAGCAGAACAAGAAAAGAAAATCCCTACTAATAGATAAGGCATATTTAATCATCCAACAGTGGAATTTTCCCTTCATTGGTTACCTGCTTACCACTTTCTCCCAAAGAAGATAAATATATGGACATAATAACAACCAAGCCTAAGAACATACATGGAACGTAATAGTTACACCAGACAAAAAATATTACTAATTTTAAGTCTTTTTTTCCAAGAACTGAAGCTTGCTGGCCTTGTAACTACCCAGCAGAGTAGATATCATTATTTTTGTATCAATCATGGAATTGCAAAGAAAACCTCTAATCTTGAAGCAGCTTCAAGGAAATTAACAGCAGACCCTCTGGGAGTTTCCCAGTGTCCCCTCCCTCCCTATACACTTATTCACGGGAATCCCTCATAATTGTATCTTGAATACAGAGAGTCAATTAATGTAAGACATTATGAAAAAAGCAAAAATTACTCAGACCAACAAAACTTAACTTGTTTTTGAAACTCTGAGAAAGCTCTTTACAAAATACTACATGGCAGGTCATATGTCACTCCAGAAATACAGATTGTTAAAATTACTTAAAGCTTATCTTCAATTTAGAATTTGCTATATTCAGATTCAGGCCTTCAAACTATCTTCAAAGTATGGCATGTTTCAGCTTTGAAACCTAAAAGTCTGTGAAATTCTCCAAAAGGAAGACTGTAGAAAGCAATGATGCTCCTCAGCAGAACTGAACATTTCACAACTTCATTAAAATTTGCATTTCTTTAAAAAGTCTTTAACAAATAATAAGAAACCTTATCCATTAATAAAATCATTTATGTTGCCTCCTACTCTGAAAGAAAAGAATATAAAATCAAACAAATCAGTTTTAAGGAGTTTCAGAAATAAGACTTACAAAACAATATTGACTTGGCTGGCATAAGACAGAAACATAATAGAAAGATGATCTGAGGCACACAGCAGCTCCCTAACAGCTGCAAGCAAAGGCAACAAGGGACAAATCTACTTGCCTAACAACTGCAGCAGTCTCAAAGCAATAGAAATGGGAAGTACATTTAACACTGTGCTTGATGTGGACACAAGGGAGCAAGAGCATCAAGAAGGACTTGCCTCTAAGAGCCTATTCAAGTTCTTAAAAACTTGCACCCTGGTAGGTTGCTGTAACCCCATTGATCTTACAGAAATAAACAGGATAAAAGGATAAAGACATGTGAATACTGGTGGATCAGGATCTGTGATAGCTAATCTGCACTACAAAGAGAAAGAACATTTTAGTGATCCTTTTTGGCGACTGCTGAGTCTCACAACCTCTTATCAATAGCACACCTAAAAAGGCAAAGAACAAAGTGAATTTGTAACACTTTGTTAAGAATGGTGTTATAGCATCAGGGAAATCACTGACAACAATTAAATGTAAGCGCTGGTATATATTTAATATCATTCTGAATTGCTGTCAACTATGTCAGGGTTATAAATCAATTTGTGTTACCCTGAGAATGCCAAACTCCAACTGATTATCAATTTAAAAAGTGCTGACTGTCTAGAAATTAGCTTAGATGGGACAATATAACCTTGTATCTTACAATGCATTTTTATATGCCAAGGACACCATAGCAAACAAGCAAAAGGGGCATCTTCAGCTGTCTACTAATTTTAGGAATCTCAGATTTGTAATTCCACAGATAACTCATACTGTACTCCTTCAAGGAAGGAGAGAAAAATGTGGAAAATCAAGAACTCTGAATTGATATCCCTTTGAGAAAAAAAAAATCCTTCAAAGTTGTTGATGTTTCATGGAATAGGCAAAAACACCCCATGTCACAGGAGAAGTGCACAATCACAATGCTGGCTTTGAAACTGGATTTCAGTTGAAGAAAATGTAAACTTTGAAAGAAACATTAACTTACAACAGATAGAATAGCAGCACTTATTGATGCTGGTGCACTTAGCATGACAAAAAGCTGGATTACAATATCTTTACATGCCAGCAAAGACAGTACTATGAACTACAAAGGTGTTATTCAGGGTAGAAACACGTTTTGAAGAATAGTATAAAATAAAAGATCTGTCACGTCAGGAATTTCTCTGAAGGTATGCAGATTTTTTTATTCTAGCCTTTTTAAGGCCATGCTCCATTTTTCTCAGCCATTTTGGCTGTTCCTTCTTATACTGATTAGATATAAAGGCAGCAGATCTGTGTCAATGTTAAAGCACCTTTTATCATTTTTTCAGCTACCAATAGTTTATCCCATCGCACTTGCAATCAGTAAGTAGATTAAGTCACCAAGCTCATACAGAAACACCTCTTTTATGCATTGTAATAAAATTTCACAATGAGCAGTTAAGGATAAAAGGCTCATTAAAATACCCTTTTTCAATTTGAAGATTTTTTTTTTATAAAACAGTCATAGTAAGTAGGAGACTGAGAGTCTAATAATGGGCCAAATGCTTCTGAAGTACCTCTATCCATTTAAGAGTTACTATAATTGATTTTGTTCTACCTATAAAGCAGTTTTCATCAACACTTGGGAGCTGAACACTTCTCCCAATACTCAACTAATCAATAAGAATTCTTTCAAAAATTGTACACATAACTGTTTTTCATGTACAAATACTTGATCTGCAGTGGGAAACATTGTGTGAAGCTACAGTCAGTCTTTCCTGCTCTCTAGAAACAGTCTGAGAATATCATTTAAGGTAACTGAATGCTAGCAGTATTCCTGCAAAGCTCTGGCACAATCATGGAACACATTCTACACTTAAACTGAACAGCTGATTGAAAATAAAAGTTTTAAAAGGTCAGACTTGTTTTTCTGTTCCATATTTAAAAGATATTTTCAGCATATCTATCTATTTTTCCACTTGCAAGTGAATGAAATGGGTCACCAAACCAAGTCCTAAGGAGACTCCAACACTTCCACCAGTAAAATAAGAAAATTCTCAAATTTTCACTTTCTCAAATTAACTCACTGAATTCAGCTGAGCTGAACTCAGAGATGGGATCACTGAATTCAAAATATTAGGAGGTAAAACTAAAGAAGCTCCAGCTTTTCACTCTCTCCAGGTCATGCACCCAATTTCTACTTCAGTCAAGTAAATTCAATGCTACCACTGGCCAGGAGCTTGACAGAAGCTCTAATAGCCGAACCAAAGAAAGTCCTGATTTTGAAGTGTTTGCTTTCCAGTGATTAATGGGTGTTTGTGCTCCCTGCCCAATCCTTGGAAAGAGATGGACACTTCAGATGGTGCTGCTAAGAGACATAACAAAGAATGTGTATCTGCTGACAGCTAGTCAATGGGAAATGCCAGGGCTGACCTTTCTCCATGCCATGGAACAGTCATTCCACAAAACCCACATACAGCCTCGCTGCTACTCCATCACTGTGAGCGCTCCCACCCGCTCCATTAGGTGCTCAGTCTGGCACAAGGAATCAAATCAGGTCAGGTAGGGCAGTGTGCCAGTGCCAATTTCATCCCATGCCAACCCTGCCTGAGGCCCTTCAGACCAAGGAAGGAAGGGATTATCTTCTTCAAGACATTAGTGGATGATACAGTGGACCTCCTTGGGTTTGTTTTCTTTCATAAATTAAAGCACTGCTACTATTGGAGAAAATCTGTAATGAGGAATAAACTTCATGAGTGGAACAATTCTACATCCTATAGCTTTCATCTTGAAGGCTTGCAAAAACCCTCATTTAACTCAGCAAATATGACACGTTTAGAAAAGCAGTTTTCTCTCATTTCCAAGTGTAAGAAAAAACCTGGAGCATAAGTCTTCTTGGTACGCTTATTTGCACTAGCCTAAATAAAAACTGCCACTAAAACCTCTCCTGTTTTCTATCTTCAGCTAGACTTGAGGGACACAGAGCTACAAAACCAGTAGCAAGCTCTAATGCTCCAGAGCCACTGCCTGTGAGCACAGAGCACAGGGTCTGTGTCTTCCCAAGACAACATAAAGGAAGAGGTGTGGGACTGAAAAGATACTGTGCAACAAATGTCTGAGGGCATATTTTTCAGGTGGAGGTCACTCATCTCAGCTACATCTGCAGCTCAATTTAAAAATAAAATAAAGTTAGATAAACTTTTTCCATGTAAAACATCAGAAATGTGAAAATTCTGAAAAATATCTAACAAATTTATATATCAGCATTCCTAAATCATATTTTCAAGTGAAAAGAATTTGTCAGGTCCCAAAATTTCATCTCCCTACCCTGTTAATCTACTGAATACTAGACATGCAAAATGTTAAGTGCAAACAGATGGAGAGGGTGAATGGTGCAAATACTGCCCTTTAGTCCCAAGTTGTAGTGATCACAACAGCCCACCTCAGCTTGCCAGATGGGGTCTGTGTGTATCTGACCCTACTGATGTCCTCTAGGTAGCCAGAAACCTTCTTCTCCACCTGTCCCAAACTGCCCTACGGAGTCCAGAGAACTAAAGACTCGTGAACACTCAAGAACTAGAACAAGGCAATTGACCAGGTTTCATAAGCAGCAAGAATATTATTTTTTGCTAATTATTATTAATTATTCAATTATTACATTATTACAATACTATCAGAAACTTGGAGATGCCTGTCAAAACTGGAATCCCAAATCATAAACACAGAATAAAAGATGGTGGCTGTTAAATAAACGAAAAAAAACCCCTAACAAAACTGAAAACAAAACTAAGGCTAGGTGAAGACAAAGCCATCAAGAAGTCACGGCAGAATAGATCAGACATGGTGATTTCCAATCAAAATTTCTTTACTATACTAAACTTCCCAAACTGCCTAGAAATAGATAAGATTTCTGTAAAAATCTGCCACTGTTTCCAGAATAACAAATATAAAAATACAGTCAAACAAAAAATATTCACACATAAAATGAAAAAAAGCACTATTCAACAGACTGAGTAGAAATTACACTGAGCATACTTTCTTAGAAATTCAGAGAGATATTTTTTTGTGAGGTGCCACAAGTCTATTTCTCACCACACTGATTCTGCTGAGTACTTGCAATGACAAGAACACAGTTAGGAGAGAAACAAATGGAATATTCAGTTTCCTGTGACAAAGTGGGTATCAGAGTAGTGGAAGAAATTTGATCAGGTCTGTGATACCACCAGTCACATCAGTTGTGTATTTTCACCTAGCTTAAAATAAAAGATGATAGTCATGGAAGGTATTACAAATGAGCTTTTTGATACTGGTTTTCTAGACAGCAGCAGGTAACAAGAAGGACCACTTATAACAAAAAATAGGTTCTCTTGCCAGATTTTTCTCTTTTTCCTGTCCTCTTATCTTCTCTAGGTATAAGATACATAAGGGTTAATATATTATTAAAATTTTGAAGTATATTTAGCACAGGAAGTTAAGCTAGAAGTACATTGCTGCTTGAAGAACCATAGGTCAAAAGATCAAAAAAGATGAAGTAAAGAAAGGCTTCTCAACTGTGTATAATAATCCTGCAATTCCAACTTTAAATATCTCAAGCCATACCTCTGTTATGACTCAGCAAAAAAGATACTGTTTTTTAATTGGTAGGGAATAATTTTGCACTACTCAGATGAAAATCATTATCAGATGATAATCATTACTTCTAGACACCATTATGATATTCAACACTTCAGGAAAAAAAAACAAACAAAACAAAAAACAAAAAACAAAGAAAACAACAACAAAAAACCCTAAACATTTAAAGAAAGAATAAAGAAATCCATGGGACCATGATTATGACTCACGTGGAACTTTCTAAATGAGTACAGAGTTCTGTACTCAAATAATTCATAAAGAAATAAAAACTTTACTATATATGCTTCCTTTCGCATTTCAGTGCCAAATTCACAAACCAAATATTGAACTGATCATTTTTTTTTATTGTCTGTTCTAATCTGTGAGAAAGAAACCGATTCATTACATGAGGCTGAGAGCTTAAATAGAAATATTGTGTCTATAAAAAATGTGCTGTTACAATGATTTAAAATTCTTAGCTCTAACTAGGTTAATACAGACACATGTAGTTTTAAAATTACAATTTATCTGCAGACTTCAGGTCTTCAGCTGTTTTTCAGAACCATGTTCACTTTACACAAAGTGTACAGGTATCCATAGACACCTTCCATAGGAGTAACAGTGGGTAAGTAAAATGAAAAGGAAGAAAGGAAGTTCTATTGGAATCTGTATTGCATTGCAATTATTTTTAAAACAATGTATCTCTTCATGGATTTACTTCAATGAAAAAAGTTACAGTGTTGATACTAATTCAAGTCGTACAAACTCTAACACCCTCATTTCTTGCACCTTGCAGTTATTATACCCATGAAGAATGGGTATAATGGCCCCAAAAAAGTGTGAGTTTTAACTAATTATTTCTACAAGACCAAGAACAATACACGAATTTGCGAAATGCAAGTGTTACCAGAAACATAAAGAGATATCCAAAGTGGGCTATGCTGTGTATTAAGTTACCAAAATTGGCACATATGCAAAAGGAAAAAGAGAAAAAAGCCTTTACAGTAGAGGTTGATTTTGACCTGTGCAAAATGAATAGGTGATAGGGATAAAAAAAGTGTTCATATTCATTCAATTCATCTGAAAGTCCTTGCACGAAAAATTCAAGTTACCTGTTTGGGTTCAGTATTTTAAAACTTCTTGGTGATCAAAACAAGGCAGAGTTCCAGAAGATACCTTTTGCCTGCTGAAACTACATTTCAAATGTGTTTTTTTTTTTCCATTTCCTTTTAAAAACATATCTGATATTATATTTCCCCAGCTGGGGAACAATTCTCATGTGGGATGCCTAGCTATTTTTGAGACAGATTAAGACATAATTCATGTCTTTGGTTAAGGGAAAAATCGATCACTCCGATGAGAACTACTATATGGTTTTCAATAACGTGCTTTGGAAATCCCACAGGAAGGTGCTCTTGACAAGAGATTCATTTTAAATTATGCACAGCAATATTTGCTCTCCAGGTTCAAGTTTTGACCATAAATTTTGTATGCCACTATCTCTTCAGTATGAACAGATGTATCAAATCAACAGTGAAACTTAAAATTTTTAGTTGAGATAAAGGACTGCCTGCTTTTCCTGAATCTTTGAATACTGACAGTCATTTAAAGTAAACTGAATACAGGATGCTTGGAGAATTAATCCAGAGAGATAAAAATTGTAGATAGGTTAATTTTCTTCTCAGAGATACAGAGTGAAGTGTTTCTATTGAATGGCACAGTGAAGGTTAGGAATCTTCACCCTTGAAGACATTCACAGAAATATGTACATGCACATTTGTCTGAAATACCATTGATCCCTCATGGTCTGGATTTGTGTTGTTTCTTGGGATTTTCTCTATTTTGTTTTTGTTTGGTGAGGGGGTTTTGGTTGGTTTTTTGGGGGGTGGAGGGTCGATAGTCATCTCTTTCCTCTCTTCTACAGGCTGTTCAACTGAACAAGGTCCATGGTTCTCACAAAGATTACAGCACTTGTATCATAATTGGCCTTCAGGCACTTTCATTTTTTAGTGATGGGTTTCTCTCATGCATATACATACCTGGGATGATCCACTTGGATTCAAAGCAGGATCTCAGTTATTGCATACCATTTGTCACACAACCCCAAGACAGAAATGACACCAAATACACCACATGGCAACAGCTTCAGGTCAACAACAAGATGGAACATTTACTGGAAAGTAAATGACTGCTACAAGACACTAAGTAGATGTGTTAAGGTAAGCCCACTGGTTCTGGAAGAGAGAATGGGGAAGATGTGTTTTAAGAAGATAAAAACAAAGAAAATGCTGTGAGCTTAAATGCATGGAAAGATCATAGCAAAACACTTGCCTGGGTTAATGTCCCTTTATAGGACTTTTGTTTTGGGTTCTTTTCCCTTTGAACTGAAGATTGATGAGACGGGAGGCGAGTTTTTTCTCTCGTTCGTTCTCAGTTGTTTATTTTTTCTTATCAGCATTACAAGGTACAAGGAGCTATGTGCACTATGATAGTAAAGGGGTAAAATGGCTAACAAAGATCTTCTTCAAGGTCTTTCATATGTCCATTTACCCAATTAACAGGTGCCAACTAAGTTATTTTTCTTAGTGACCCAATGACCCAACACCTTTGTGCTGCACTGCGGCATTTTCTACCCAATCACCTACTACTACCCAAAAACCTCTAGGAAAGAACATGAAGAAGAAAGAAGAAGGACAAGAGACAACACCCTAAATCCTCCATCTTGTCCCCTGCTCTCTAAACTACCTTAAACTCTAAACCTCCACCCATTCACCCAGTGATTCAAAAAACTTTCTAATTTACACATTTACACTTTTTCTATCTAACTTTAGCATTTGTTCTCATGTATCACCATGAAAACATGCCCATGAATTTCATATTATATGAAATTCAGTGTTTCTTTGAATTCTAAAACCACATATTAAAAACAAAGGCACACACACTGTATCTCAGACTCCAACAGGTTAAGAAAGGAGAAAATGGTGAGAAACAGAGCATCTTTGCAGTGCAGTGTGGTGAGGAGAGATTAACAGTTTAACTGCAGCCTTTCGTTTCTGCTTGGAAGCAAGGAGCTCTGACAATCTCTGAATCAGGTGATTTCTCTGGTTTTTCCTGGTCACAACTACAGTTCAATCATACACATGTGGGATAATATGTACTATTTGGAATAAACTCCATGAGATCCAGGTTAGAAACAACTCATTTAATATAATCTTCAAATGGTAGAGTCATTTCTAGACTGCCATCTCAGCTCCTCAACCCTCTCTAAATAGGCTTATACAGTTGCATCTTACTCTAAACAGTAAATTCAGGCCATTTTACCCATTTAAACCCATAAAATAAAAAGACCGTTTTTCCTAATTAACTCTTAAAATACATTCCACTGTCCTCAATGGGCGCCATAACAACAGAAACCTACTTAAAAGAGTAGTGTCAAGGGTATTTTACTATATTAGAAGGTGGTCAAATTTGATCAGATCAAAAATCAGAATATGATCCTGGACCTATTGACATGCAGTGAGTTCTGTATCATTTCAGTCCTGATTTATTCAACAGAATGCCCTTATGAGCTCAGGCATATGACTCACTGGGAGAATAAATAAATAAAAGCAACAGTGTATGCATGGTCTAATCAGCACAGCCCAGCACAAGTTCTCCAGGTATCTCCATTTTCTACCTCTCAGCCCTGTCTCAGATAACCAGACCTCTCCTACAAAATCCCACAAAATTTCACCTGCACAATGTTCTGCACGTAATAGAACCAAGAGAACACAATGGTGGGTTTGGGAATGTTTTTTGAAAAGCTCTTCATTCAACTGGCAATTTTCTTCTCAAAGTAGGACATAGAATTTTATTAAATTGAAATCTAATGAATTTTCTTTTCTCCCTTTAATAAATGATTACTTAATTTAAAAATTAAAATGCCTCTTTGTAGGTAAATGTTAGGAAAATGTTAAAATTTTTCATATTCACTTTCTATGCATACAATTTTCTAATTAATCTTTTACTGTATCATTCATTCTGCTGGTTTCAAATAGCAATGATGCACTGTAAAGACATCTTGCTGCTTTCTCTTATAGACATATCAATATATACTGTATTAGAAATTATTACAGTGGATTATATATCTCCCATTTCAGCTGCTAGCTCACCATATTTTACCATGTGGACTAGCAAACTAGCTTCAAACACGTGTTTCAAAAGTTTATGTTAAAGCTAAGTATTTTTAAGGTATCATAAAAAAAAAAAAACAAAAAAAAAACAAAGAAAGAAAGGATGCTTCAATGCACTAGTGACAAGTTGGGAATATCTTTTATTTCAGTTACTGTTGCTAAATAATTTAAACAGTGATTCTGTACTGGTCACTATTAATACACATTGAAAATGCAGAGATATCTGAATGAATTGTGTTTAGCCTGCAAGGAACAAAACTACAATTGTCATTCTTGTGAAATTTGTATAATTTTTAAATATACATTGGAAAATCTAAACTGAAAAATCCCATTCACATGTTCCCTTTCTCTCTCATCCCTGCAGGAACCAAAGGGAGCTTGTAAGCCATGCACTCACTGTGGGAAGGACGCTGCAGTTATCGCAGTGTCCGAATGGTGAACCATGATGCAGACCGTGGGTGCCCAAACAGCTCTTTGGCTGTCATCACCTCCTCTGACGGCTCTTCAGCTCCAGGGAGGGAGCAGGATGCTGTGGGGAGCAGCCAGCAGCTCTGTCTTGCAAGAGGACTGAACATTCCTGACCTCTCACCTCGCCTGAAATGGGGTGTATCCAGCAGGCCATTACCCTGTAAAGCTGAGTGGGTTTTCTGCTAAGGGCTTAAGATGGAAGAACAAGGCTTTTTTTCCTTTTTTCTTTTTTTTTTTTTTTTTACAAATCTGCAGCCACAGAGGATAGTGTGTGTAAGCTCTTGCAAGTGCAAGCTCTAGCAAGTGCAAAAAAAAAGCATTATTCCCAGAATGGGTTAAGAACAATGACCACTGAATAAGACTTATAAAAAAAACTGCTAAAAACCTGTGTTATACTTAAGTGTCAAAGACATGCTGACATTGCTCTGATAATTTTCAAAACTGATTGACTGGCATTATCTAGAAATGTTACTGCAAGGGTGAACACACCTTCTTGGGTCTACAGCCAAGTCCCCCAGGAACATTACCATAGAAGCCAGGCAAACACTTACATAAAGAAGAAAACATTATCAGCCAGTTCAGAGAAATTTATCTCAGGCTATGTTCTACATTTCCCTGGTTTATCTCCCAGGGAAAGCATCAGCACCACACAATTACTCTCCTGGCGTAGGCACAGAAGAAAGGCAGCTCAGTTTGCACAGCCTTAAAACGGGGGTAGAACGATGAAGCAAGAAACTTTACACTCATTACACTTCCTATTTACTCTCTAGGGGAATGGATTATTCTTTCTATGAAAGTGATTATGCCTAGACCATAAAGTAGGAAATTAAAAACCAGAATACTCAGTGTCTTGCTTGCATTTCAGTAATTGCCTTCTCTACAAATGTGCTGTTCTTTTTCAACACTTAGTATTCTATTATTAGGACACCATGAATAATAACGCCTTTTAATTGTATATATCCATTATTTGCATTTCCCTACAGGTGCAAGGAATTTGAAAGAGTGAAAAATAAAAAACTTGATTTTTTCTCAGTGATGTTTATGGATGTATACTTTCTCTGCAGTGATGCATACATTTCTCAAACCAATAATTTAACTTGAAATATTTCCTTAAAAAATATTGTATGATTGAACACAATTTATCCACTTAATGTTAAAATGTGCAAGATTTAATATAAACGAAAAGTTTTACATAAAATGAGATCCATCACAATTTCCCACTTGGAACACTACCACTTCTGTAAAGATTGTGCTCTGCTCAGCAAAACACAGACAGTAGCCTTCTAAGTTACATGTCAAAGGAGAAAAAATTAACCACGCTGTGGCTTACATGCATGTGTTAGACTGATGAAAATTTTTTTGATACCCATGTTCATTTATATTGTATAGCACTTTATGTTAGAATTTAGATATGTGACTTTCTTATTTATGTAACTTACCTTCAGTTCTATCCACATACACAAATTCTGTTTAGCAAACCAGACCTACATTATCAAGATATATCATCATCAGCCTCAACAGTCTCAAAAAAACTGCCTTTACGTTCTCTAACTTTAAGTGGGGGAAAAAAGGGCCAGTAGTCCAGGTTCTGGCTCTCTGCAAATAAGACATCTCATTGTCATAGAGACAGACTATCTATGAGCCAACATCCCAATCAAATTAGGGAGGAATACCAGCCCTTCAAGTCTCACCCAGGATTGCAGTGACAGCTAGCAGAACACATTCTCAGAGGAACAGGGCTGAGCAGCCCTCTGCTTTGATAAAGCTGGAGAGGTCATCTACTACAGCAATGCTGAGCAAGGAGCACACCTAGATTCCTCAATTTAAAATGCAACCAAACAGCATGTTTGGGTTTTGTTTCCCCTGGAGATTAAACAGAGGTGGCTCTGGTCACACATGCCAAGCACTTACTGACCACAGCTGGTAATCATGACCTGAAAGGGAAGACTGCAGAACAAAGAGGAACCCTCAAGCAAACCTGGGTGTGACCCCAGCCATGGGCTTCATGTGGGAGGACACAAATTCACTATCCATGAGGCACTTTCCAGGCATAACATTCCAAAATGGGAAATATCAAAAAAACAACAAATAAATGACAATGCTTGTGTTTCTGTTTCCCTTCCTCTGGAACTCCCACCTCCTACTTCCATCCTCTTAATGGTAGGAAGGCAGATGACATCAATACACAGGCTTTGTTACAGAATTCACAGACTTTGTGCCAGTAAAAGAAGGTGGACTTTCCTATGTCCTCTTTCCCCTCGAGTTACTGAACAAATATCCTCCCCTCACTCCTTGAGAGACAGACAACTTGTATCTGGTTCATGTATCTCTAAAAAGCAATAAAAAAGTGTCCTCCTTTCATCTAATTTACTTCAAAATTGCCACTCAACCTGTACTGGTGTGCTTATTTGCAGTAAGTGACTAATTGACACAACTATCTAGGGCCTAGAAAATGTATTTTAAAATACCACCTTGGAAGACAGGAGTCTGAATAAAATTGAAATAACTGAAATATGCTGAATAAAAAGGAAGAAAAATATGTCACGTCCCATTTCCACACAGCTATTAATTAAAAAATGTTAAACACCATCATTGACAGGAAAACCCCACATCTTGTAGACAGAGTCCTGTTAAAATAAAATAAAAATAAAATTAAATTAAATTAATAATCCAGTCAGTAAAGATAAGTGTTTTCATCAACACAATTTTACCAAGTACCTACCTAACTCATCATCTCTCCCTTCCCACACAACTCCCCAGTCAGTGATCAAGGGGAGAGATAAAAACCTTGAGTTTTCACCTAGCTTGGGCTGAAAGAAAAAGTAGTTTTGGTTTTCTTGTAGGGGACAAAAGTCATCTCTGTATCTACCACAGAAAACAGCAAGCTACTGAAGTAGGAGTTTTCTTCTGTTGTCTGGATAAGTCTTTTATGATAATTTTATTTAGGAGATAAAAATGATTCAACATCAGAGAGACACATAATGTGTGTTTTTGCACCTTTGTCAACAAACAGAACAAGGAGAGGACACCTAGTGGTGGTCTGTGATAGGGCTGGCGGAATGGGAGCCACAGATGAAATCTTCAGTGCAGGACCTGATTCGGCAAAGCTCTCACACATTTCGTTTTTAATCACTTTAGTAAGACTTCCAGCAAGTGCTTATTTATGCGATTTTCTGAACCTGCATTACTGCGGTTATCAGAAATAAATCAGCAAATTTGGAATACGGCATGTCAGTGTGAGATGCTCAGATGACACCAGAGCTTTACCAACTAGAGTGGATATTGACACTGATGTTATTTTCATGAAACACAAAAACGTTTGGCAAATTAAAAACCAGATTTCAGTACAAGTTAAACCAAAATAAGACACGGCTGCAATTCACAATTTTTGCACATTTTGCCATGGGATCCTTTGCAGAACATAACCTTTGTTACATAAGTTGCAATAAGTATTGATTCTCTTTAAAAATGGTTCTAGTTCCACATAATCAGACATCTCAGAACAAAAAATACTTAGGGCACATTTTTGGAAGAATCTATTTACTCATAGATTTACTAGGTCTTGTCTGTGTTTAGAGCTGTAAACAGTGATATTGAAGTCTGGGTTCTACACAGTTTTTGGAAAATATTCTTATTTTAAAGAGCCAGTAAACTAGTATCATAGGCAAATGTAAAGCAAAGTTGACGTGGAACAATGTATTTATTTTAATTGTTTGTATCTTTTATTTTAATTGCTCACTGATCTATGAGCATATTTACCTAAGAATAATCTACTAGTTGAATGTAAGCCCATTTAAAAAAAAAACATTCAAGAGTCAGAAGTTTAGGTAGTCTCATAAAACTTAAAAGAAATAAGAATTAGGTCCAGATTAAAAAAAATAAAAAATAAAAATCCAAAACAGGCTCCCTGTCAGAAATTACTGCAAAATTATAATTTCTGTAATCGCAAATTTAAATATAAATTATTTTCTTGCAAATAATTTAGTTTAAGTAAATATATGATCTATTGTCAATATCTGTGTCTAAAGGACTTGAATATTAGAATTTGTAGCTAAAAAGCAGTTTCAGGGAAGAGTGAATTTGCATATTCAGTACATTATTTCCTGCCCACACATCTCCTGTGCCTTTCTTGAAGAGTTTCTTCCCATTTCCACTGCACCATTCATTTGGGTAGGTAATTAGCATCAGACTGATATGAATATATCAATCAGTTTTCATATATATTCTACCACAGGCTATAGCTGTTCCATAACACTTAATGAGGAGAAAGCTTCTGCAATGCATACATTATTTACCTCAATATTACTTTAGGTGGCTGCTGGCAGCTTGATCTTAATTTAATTGACTTAGATGATGTGGAAATAAAGAAAAGGAACCATGTTTCACCAGCGTCATGTAAGAATCTTCCAAATTTTTGCCTGCTCATCTTAAAGCTCAGGATATCAACCACCTGAATTCCAGATATGTGATATCTAAGAAAGAAAAGCTCAAACAATGTCAGCCTGCCTTTTTTCTTTGAGGATATAGAAATACAGGGATAACTGCCTTATCATACAATTGGTTTGTCTGTACATCAGTTATCCATGAATAACAGTTATCCAAGTATTCTCTTGGCACATTATGAAGAATGAGTTTGCTGGCTGTCCTCTCAATATTTTTGACATAATGCTTATTATTCTGGAACCAAATACATATATTTCAGATTTGTCTGCACCACATTTAAAACTAATGTGTCAGCTCATATGCAAAAAACTATGAAATCCTTTTAAACAAACACAAAAAGGCTCCAGTTGTGTGCCATAAAATTAGAGTTGCTCCTTGCTGTCCATATGCAAACACACATACAGAGAACACTAAGATCAGCACCAGTCTCACTGACCACCCCATGGGATCATCCACTTATTGTTTCCCAGTAATTCAGCAAATGTCATCCCTAACCACTTGTTTTGTGTCTATGTTTTAAAACATTAAGATATTGAAACACACATTTTCCACAAAGCCAGATATGAAAATCCATGACCTTCCGCATTTCGGATCTCTGCAGAACACTAAACAAAAATAAAAACAA
Source organism: Parus major (assembly GCF_001522545.3). NCBI lineage: Eukaryota > Metazoa > Chordata > Aves > Passeriformes > Paridae > Parus > Parus major. The sequence goes on from NC_031799.1 coordinate 14,357,093, forward strand.
ACTAACAAATAAAAAACTTACCTTTTTCCTGTCACACATTTAATTTTGGGATTTATATGAGCCTGATTCAGACTATATATTTCTCTATGCTCTTGCATGTGAGAATTTTTTTTCAAAATCAGCCAAAGAACTTTTTTCTGCTTTATTACAGGCCAAAATAACCTCCAAAAAAGAAAAAAACCCGTATCTTTAGATCCTCTTTTACCTTCCTGTGAACGTATTTCATAATTTTACTAGTGGAATCAAAGATGAATTTGCAATCAAAAAGCCATTAGCTAAAGATAAATAGAGCAAACAGCAGCTACTGCTGATTTGGACCATATACTCTGGTCACTTTTAGTCCCACTTACTGGCCAATTCAACCATTTTTTATTTAGAATACTTGATTTCTGCTTGACAACGGACAGAAGTGGGGGGAAAAAAAGGAATTAATTTCTCTGCTTAGTAGGCCTCTACAGTGGCAAGCGACTAACTCAAGCTGCCAGAAAATAATGTCATTGAATTCATTTCAGAAGGTTGTCTCTCTGTGAAGCACAGAGGAGACAAAAGCACAGCTTTATGGTAGAACTGCAAAATATGCTTAATCATTTGCCTTAGTTGAATTGAGTACAAAACTACAGTCTTCTATTTCTGTGCAAAAACATCTTTTCAATGCTTTACAGAGAGGCAAAAAGAAGTAGCTTTACCAAATAGAGCAATAAAGAATAATGACCTATATCAGGGGCTTTTCGAGAAACTACTTTAAATTTTTTAGACTTTTGATATTTAGCATCATCCAGCATCATACCATTTTAAATTACAATCTGACTTTATTTGAGATAATTCTGCTTTTAAGTTTCTCTTAAACCAGAAAATGTGTTTTATACTAGAGATAACCAGCCATAAAAGTACCAAAAATGGTACCAAATTGTCCTTCAATATTCATTTAATTGAATAAACCTTTATCAAACAGGTAAAAAAAAATATGCAGATCTATTTTAATACTGCTTTCATGATAATGCTCTACAAAGTAATTTTCCTTATGCTTACTGCTAGAAAGGTTGAAAAAACTGCAGTTATTTTTTCTATGGCTTTAGCACTTCTGTTTAAAACACATGATGATATTCAGAACTACAGAAATGAGGACAGGCAAGAAACAAAATGGTGGTATGTGCCAATGCATTTAACATTTCCTAGCCATGAATATGCCAAAGTGGGGAATGCCATAATCTCCCAGACAAGTCTCTATGCCAAATTGACAGGCAGCATAACACCATGTCTGGAAATTGTGGAGTTGAATGCTTAGAAGGCAGTGACTCAAAACTGCCCATTTTTCATAAAGAAGGCCAATATTTATGGCATTCAGCTTACATACAGCCTTCAAATAATGAGCATTCTAGGAAACCTACTCCATGGTAAATGGTTAAAATTTTTTCTAAGATAGAAAAATATGAAGACGTTTAAGTTCTCTGTGACTACAAGAGCATTAATAAATTCAAGTGCTAGTCACCAAACTCTAGTGCAGGTTTAGGTGGTTGTTATAGCTGCTAGTATTCCTTTCTAGAGCCTTATTCTGATAATTTGGACATTTGGTAACATCATTAGGAGTCCATCCATGTGAACTGTACCAATGCCAAACATACTTTGGTCTCTGCCATTAGCAGAGGGAAGATGGTTACTCCCTGCTGGTTTTTTTCTAAAAAGGCCCTGCCATATTTGCACGTGTTTGTAATTACACCAGGTAGTGATGAAAACCTGTATTACATTCTTGTTCTGGTGCAGCTCTTCACAGAGATTTAATAGTGTTGGGTAGGAAAAAGATCTTAGTGAATGGTGTTATAATCATACAAATCTTACCTCTTCCCACTGGTGTATGTATCTAATCAATCTTGAAAGACGCAATAAACGTAACAGGCTGAGGATTTTTGTAAATCTCACAATACGAAGGGCTCTTGCTGTCTTGTAAACCTCTGAATCCATTCCTTTTTCTACAATGAGAAAGATATAATCCACTGGTATTGATGAGATGAAGTCAACCACAAACCAGCTTTTTAAGTAATTCATCTTAATGATTTTAGGGTCCAGTATTATTTCAGAGCTGTCCTCGTTTACAGTCCCAGTTCTAAAATTCATGATCAAGTCCAATAGAAAAACAGTGTCTGATGCCACATTGAAAATAATCCATGGTGTCGTCGTTTGTTCTGTGAAGAATGTGATTCCGACTGGTATAATGACAAGGTTTCCAACCATCATTATGAGCATGATTAAGTCCCAGTAAAACCTAGGAAAAAAGGAAGAAAGAGAGTGGTTGATGTAATGTGGTAAAACATTACAAAATGGCCACTATCACACCACCAACTTCACCACCAGATTTTATTACTAAGGAAATTCTTATTGCTTTAACTCATTCAGCATATCCATGATCATTGAAGACAATGTAATTAACACACTTCATTATGTGCCTTCTGTCTCAAAAATATGCATGTATAATGAAGGCATTATTATGGCTTATCACTCCATGGTATATCACATATACGTGGTATATCACGTATATATATGGTATATTGAAAGGTGGGCATGTGTAGGTAGTCCTGAGCAGAGTTATCTAGACTCCTGTCAAAATCTTTGTGCTTTTATATAGATAAAAATGATGTCTTGTGCCAATCAGAAGTGCTTTAGCAATGCAACAGTTTTACTAAGATTTCTGTCCACATGGAAAGCCAAATAGATATATTAAATGTCAATATCTCTTTTCAAATGTACTGATACCATTACAGTGCTGGAATAAAATTACAGAAAGATGAAAAAAGAACCAAAGCAAAAAATAGAAACAATAATTAGATAACAGAAAAACCTTCATCCACTTTTGCAACCTTAATTGAACTTTCATGCATTTTTACAACCTCACAGTCTATCTTCTTTCAAAGCTAGCTAAGAAATGTTAGAAAAAATAGCTGCAATTTGCATAGTAATAGAAAGGGATACTGCACATCACCATTTTGCTCTGGAAGGATCTAAAGGCTCCCCTCTCACACTGTTAGAATACTAACCATGCTTGAGAGAATGTGGTAGAGAGACAGACTCAAAACTCTAGTATCTGTGATGGCAATGCTGAGTAAATGCACCCATTATATAGAGTATCTGTCTTGATGCAAGATTTTCAAGGGACAGCAGTACATACCAGATTTCAAGCAAATTGCAATAAATCCTAAATGTTTAATAGTCAGAGAAAGCTGACTATTTTTATCTATATTTTATATCTATATTAGATATAATATATATATATATATTTATCTATATTTTATATATACATAAAATATAGTCATATCTATATATGACTATATTTTATCTATCATTTTTATCTATATAAAATTTCGGTAAAAGAACCAAAACAGAACTCAAGAAATCCTGAACTCAATGCATAATCTCTTACTCTATTCAAGAACATGACCTGGTCAACTAAAATTGATCTGGAGAGGTACAGAAACCAATCAACAACAGCTGTCCATGGACTCACTGGTGTTTCTGGAAGAGTAGAGGCAGCACTGTCTCCAGAACTATTCCCCTGCTCCATCCCTCTGTCACAATGGGCCCTGGTGCAAGAGACATGTCATGGACACACCACCAGCACATCACTTCAATGCTGACTTCCAGGCCACTTCCATCATACTACCACCAGCCTCCTGACATGCAACACACCCTCATCTTGGTAAAGGCTCATGGCAGCCAGCAAAAATAATAGTTTAACTGGCCACAAAACATTTCAGAACCACAAGCCTAGTTTTTGCTAGACCTGCATAGAGAGAATATGGATTACATTAGATTTCAGGGATTGCTACTTGTGTTACCAAATGATCATAAAATCATAGATTGGTTTCGGCAGAAAGAGATGTCAAAGATCATGCACTTCCAGCTCCTGTGGCATAGGCAGGGACATCTTCCACTAGACCAGGCTCCTCAGAGCTCCACCCAGCCTGGCCTTAAACACTTCCAGGGATGGGGCATCCACAGCTTCTCTGGGAAATCAAGAGCCTCATCACCTCCGTAATAAAAATCTTTATGTAATATCTAATGTAAACCTCTTTCTGTTTGAAGCCATTGCACTTTGTCCTATCACTACATGACCTTGAAAGAAATCTCTATCCATTTTTCTTGTATGCTGCCTTCAGGTACTAAAAGGACATGGTTAGGTCACACCAAAACCTTTCCTTCTCCAGGCTGAACAATCACAAAGATCTAGCTTTTATAAATTAACTTTTTTTTTTTTTTCATGTCTATCTTGGAAGCAAATACTTCTAAGCTTACAGAGTGATCATCAAAGAATATAAATTATTATCTGCAACTGTAAAACATGCTAAAGGAAAAGCAGCATAGGATTGAGAACAGCATGAGAATTCCCAGTTTCAAATTTATTTATTCCAAGAGACACCTGGAGAGATTAGATTTAACTATCATTTGAGAAAAGAGAACAGTTGGTAATGTGCCTTTAACAGGTATTCAGAAACTCCATGAAATAGACAATGAAAATTATTCCCTGTATACTACAATGTGATTTGTGTCCTACACATTTTCAGTCTTGCAATAAATGTGAAACTAACTGCTAAAAATGTTAAGTTTTATTCAGGCTGTATGTATTTTTGTTCAGCATATGATAGTATTCACCATATCTGGAAAAAAAATTCCCAATTTCTCCTGTCTTTTTTAATTCCTGTAATACTTCTCACTGTGCTAGATTCCTTTTCAGTAACCTGGAATTCCTTTCCAGTAATCTGGATTTACCACAAGGAACTACTAAATTCATACATCACTGCCACAGTGATCTACAAGTAAAATTACCACAAACACTTTTAAAATGCCATCAACCAAAGTACTTCACAAAAGTACTCTGAGAGAATAAACATCTTCAAGGAATACTTACAACTAGCCGAAAACAAATAGGAAATGATTATGAGAGGTGTCCTAGTATCTGTGGCTCACTCCTAAGGAAAATCATTGCTAATTTCAGATTGACCTTTACATTTCTCTAGCACAGGGAGCAGTTATGCAATAAAGGCTAACCAAAGCCACACCACAACCAGCCACCCAGCCAGCATAAGAGGTAATACAGAAACAGGTGTTTTTAACCTACGGTAATCCGCAGTTTAAAGGATCATCACCCACTGTGATTATGCAAAACACACTGGTGTTCTTGATGCTGAATGTCAACAGAAGTGGTGGCATCAGGGCTAAAATAACATTGACTGCTAAGAACTTTTGTATTTTAGCCCCCAGTATAATACAAGCTGATTCGCTGGCAAGAAAAACCCTTATTATTTTTCATTTAGAAATGACTCAGACATTTTCTTTTAGGAAAATGTTTCCAAATGCCATTCTGTTGGCCATGCTTTATTTTATTTCAGGTGAGAAAAACTAGATGCAACTGCCTGTATTGCCCTTCTTTGACCTGTGCAGAGAAAGTAATACAATGCGTTCCTTGCCTACAGTTCAGAACATCCTACTATTCACGTAACAAGGAGGAAGCTGTAAAAATCTCACAAGACACTGCAAGGAGCTGCCACTGACACACTGAGATAGCTCTTCATTTCAAACTAATTTTAGGATTATTTACTTTTTTTTTTTTTACTTCCCCCTACCCCAGGGAAGATGGTTATGAATCTACAATTTATAATCTCAGGAGTTCCACATTTATGTAAGGTATTATAAAATCCTGATGAAGAGCAAGGAAGAGGTAGGCTTCTGACACAAAAATTTCGAGAATGAGGGAAAAAAGCAAGAGTCTGGGGGTGTTGAGGTTTTCCAAAGCTCAAAACGAGAAGCAAGGACTGACCTTAACCCCATAGCAAACAGCTATAGAGCATATTGCTCACCTGAAGCTAACTCAGTGAAGCTACTACTAGATGCCACAAACAGAGAATACAGAGATCACCACTGCACTGCATTGAACTATTCCTGAAGCTTTTTAAATGTGTCTAAATGTCCCAGAGAGATAATACTTCTAGGAAAAAGAAAAAAGTCTTCAAATATTAAGGTATAGGCACAAAAAATGTGCCCATCTTGAGGCACATTTTTTTAAAAAATTTAAAATATTATTCTATACAGAAATATTAAAAAAAGCCCCAACATACTAATTACTAATTTGGAATTCTCAAAATTGTTTCATAGCCCTCTTTCAGTGATCTTTTCACTCATAGTTTATTTACTACATTTTTAAAACTTACAGTAATAACAGTGTTTTTTCAGCTCTGGAATATGGTGCTGAAGTGTTGGTGTTTTATTCGCTGCCACAGGCTGTCCTGGATAGGATGAAGAGCCTGCTCAAAATGAGTGCCTACCCAAGCAGCGAGAAAGAGTTACTTAGTACGAATTAATCATTGTTTGTATTAGGCTTAATAATGTAAGATGCTATAAATTCTAACAGGCATTTTATTTTCCACTTTATATCCCCAACCCAGAGAAAAAGGAGTCTTAAGGAAGGAAATTTCATCTCTGAGTTAATTCGCTGCATAATTTTCTCTACATACAAATTCAGATTTGCTTGTTTTATTATTTCCTTTTTCTGCCCATCAACAGCAGAGTCTAAATTTCCTTGAATCAGCATAGTTTGAGATATGATCATCCACACCTACACCCAGACTGAACCAGCAGAGCTGTCAGTGGTCTCACAAGCCACACAGCAGAGCAAGCGGCATCTCTCAGGCACTGTGTGGTGTGAGTGGAGCTGCAGAGCAACCAGGGCTTTGCTCAAGTTTACATTTTCTCAGTTTCAAGAAAAATTGTAAAAATTATGATCTTTTATTAAAAAGGAGCAAATCCTATCAGTAAAACTTCAGGAAATTCAGTCTAAACACTGAAAATAAATACTCATCCTCATTATAAACAGGAAGGCCATTGAAAAAGATACTAAGTCAGACCTTGTAAAATACCTCTGAAGCAAAACTTGAGGCATCACAGATTAGGCTTTCGAATCTCAAATACAACATGATTTCACTCTACAAATTCAGAGAATCAAGAACAGTAAAAAATTTCACAAGCTGTTGTAGAAAACTTGCTTCTTCTTTAGCTAAACATTGTGATTGACTAGCAGATGATCAGTGAAACTAACACCGACTTTCCTTTTTGCTTTTTTTTTGTTGTTGTTGGATTTTTTTAATCTCACCTTCAAACACAGCTTTGTTTCCTTTTTTTTCATAGATTACTGGTTCACCTTACAGAGAAATCTATATCCTATATAAAACAGAACAATCTTAACAGAAATAACAGTAATTTTAAATCTTATTGTACTGTATGGTAGTGAACACTAAACTTGGTGTTATTCATATCAGAATTTCATTCTCATAGGATGTGTTATCTTTCTCTGGTTATGCAACTCTATTAAGCTACTAAGAGGGAACAAAGCTAGACGTGCCTGAAAACATCTGCAAAACACAGATAATTACTGAGATGTGCTGAATGACAGGAGAATGAAGAAGGGAGTGTTTTCTTCAGAGGACCCAATTCTTTTAATGATTGCACAGGTGTCTGTGCCTGAAAACTTTCTGAAAAATCATCACTGCTTTTTTTTTACAACCTTAAAATGAGGATCCCAGCTATCCATTTCCATTCTGCCCATCTGTTTCTCTCTTACCAATACCCACACCTAGACAAAAACAAGCTTTCTCTGGGAAAAAGGCATACAAATTAAATACTAAATTCATTCTATTTTAGCAAGAAATATTGCATTCAACAACATCCATAGAGCAAACCCTGTTTCAATGTTGCCAATCCATGCTGGATTGCTTCAGTGATTTTGGGTCAGCAGCATTTTTTTTAATTATTATTTTAAAATTTGCAGACTTAGAATTTATTGTAATCTATCTCTGTGACCACATTAATATAAAGGCATTAAAATTACTAGTGAAGTGCCATTATCTCATGATGGCCTGTTTTGCAAGAGCAAACAGGTCACTTCTACAGTTGTGTTGTTCTTCTGCATGGATAAAACTTTCCTCCTCTGAATGTACCTCGTCTTGCAAAGCTTTAGGAAGAGAAAAACTTTGGGGTTGGTACTTTGTTTTGCTTTGAAAGAAAAAATTGTTTTCCTGAAAATGTCAATTTAATTTTTTCATGCTACTCTATTTCCACCTTGACTACTTTAAGTTTATATTAAGTAAACACAGCCAAGGAAATGTTGCAAGGCAGAAATAAAATCTCTTTTGATTGCAAAGTGCACACTATAGTAGAATTCTAAAGTGTATCCTACACATCCAGGGGTGATGCTGAAGGGCAGAAATATAGTTAAGTGACAATGTCTCAGGTGAAAATTTCATCAACGTTTGCTATTCTTTTTCAGTTTATTCAGTTTCAGTTTGCTATTCTGCTTCAGTTTAAAGCAAATCACAGGCTTAATGAGCCTTCACTGACTCAGCAAGGTAACCTGCTAGAGCAGCAGAAAAGTTTTCTCTACCTGTCTGAGACTGGTCAGTCTGGGATGAGGCAGAGACTGATGTTCTGAAAACTGGGTTTCCCTGGTTTAAATACAAGCAGTGCTGGACTTGGGAATTGTCCAGCTTAATGGTTTCATTCTGATAGAGACTAAAAGCAATTAAAAAAATAACCTAATAAAGAAGTTTTCAGACCACCAGAAATCTTAATTTGATTTCAGAATAATTCTGAAGCCTATTACTTCAAGATTAGCCATATATACTTAAGAGATCCAATGTATATCCCTTGCTGGGTTTTTTTTTTAAATATTGATACAATTTTCTACCTCAAAAAGATACTACTAAAGTTCAGCAATACTGAGTCTTTTTTATATAACCGTAGAATGCATCTAAAATTACAAAATTCCACAATTTCAAAAAGATTTCATGATTTTTATATCTTTAAACCCTCTTGGCAGTGGCAATTTGCAATTTGTTGCTCAGTTGTGATTCTATGCACAAGGCAGATGATTAGATAAATGCATTTCTCAGGGGACCTGATCACAGCCCAGTGAAGCCAATGAACAGCAATTTACTACTTTACAAAGTCTTTGGTTACATAGTTTGGTTAGGTTTAAAGCTTGAGTGCTTTGAATACTAGAAAAGAAAATCACAGTACTGACCATAGAAAGGGACAACAAACCTAATTTACTTAAAAATTTATTTATTTATTTAGTTATTTGATCGTGTGTATGTATATACGTATGTATGTATGTACATTTTCAGTATATTTCCAACTATTATTTAACCAGTGCATATTTCATCAAAAGATAATTGGTTCTTGCTATGTATTCAGCAGCTTCCATCTGAAGTTTTCATAGTATTTTACATGCATTAACAAATTCAGTCTCAGATTTCTGAGAAATAAAGGTACAGTAAGGAGAAGTAAGGCTGCACTTACTGCATACAGGAGGAAAGGACAGAGGACAAAGAGAAATTTATATAATATGGCAATATTACTTAAAAATTAGATGCTTAGTTTTTAGCCAATAATCCTGAAACACAACTGCTTGAATACCACTGATATTTGCAGTTGCTTTTCCTCCACAGAAACTTATTAAACTACAGTAGAAAGAATTCAAGCCTGACTTCCACCTAACCTTGGGCAAGAAGAGTGCACCACTGGCAGTGGAGCTCTGATAATGCTTTTGCTCTCCCTCACTTTTACATAACTCCTCCTTTCTGAGCAATCTGATCTAGTGGGTTGCATCCCCACCAGTGGAAGCAGGGCTGGAACAACATGAGCTTCAAGGTCCCTTCCAACCCAGGCCATTCTATGATTCTAAGAGTCTTCTGCCCCACTCCTCATTAAAAAATCTGGGTAGTGCCCCTGTCCAGATAGCTACCAGATGGAAAGAAGGTGCTGATGAAGAGTCAGGGCTCACAAATACGTTTTCTCATAGCAAGTGGTGATTCTGTCTTTGCTTATCTGATCAAATGGATATATTTCACATCATCTAGACTGCTTCTGCATCAACACATGTCACACCACAAGCACTACAGCTTCCTCCAATCCACCTCCTCATTCAAGCTATTAGACCACTGCTCTTAGCCAACATTTTGCGTAGGGGCTATAACTGATTTGTTTCAGTTTGATATTACCAGCCCTTAAACCAACTGTAAAGTGCCACATATTGGTTATCTAAGTGTCAGCAAATTTCTGCACTGGATCACTGTAAAATACGCATTCACATTCTCAAATTAGAAATGACCACTTTAAAGGCATGAAAAAAAGTTTGAAAGAGACAGATCTAAAAATATTTCAGCTGCAAAATAATCTTGTATCTCATGTTGGAACACTTGCATTAATTAAGAATTTTGTAGTGACAGTAATTTTAAGAGTGCCATTTAGAAACATGACATTTAGGATGCCTCCATACTAAAAATTCAGAGGCTTAAATTGGAAGAAGCCTTCTGTAATTCTCAACAAAGAACCAAGTGAAAAGGAAGCTAGCTTCCTAATGCCCCTCCAAAAATTAGAAAACCAATCAATATCACGTAATTATTTTTTTTTTCCACAGATTTTATTTTAACCAATTCAATCTCTTAATTATCAGTATAATCTTGAAGTTTCTGCTGATAGGGAAAATTCTATTTTCTTTACTTCACAGAAAGAGATTGCGAGGAAGGCGTCGTTTAGTAGCTATTGATAGATCTCAAGCATAGGGTTTGGTAAGCACACTGGCCATGACCACCAAATGAGGTGGGACAATTCATGTTTTCAGATTAATACCTCTGATAACAAAAAACAAACAAAGAAAAACCCAAACAAACCAAACCAGAACACCCCAAGGCTAGAACCATCAACTTAGATTTGACATATATACTTCTACTAACAATTTTATTCTGATAATCAGAGATAAAACTGGCTTTGTGTGTAGCTGTAAAATGATACAGTACATTCGGAAGAGCAGCATCAAAGTAGGACTTGGTGTATCATTTCTTGATAAAGTGCACTGAAGGCAAGAATGGGCACTATTTTCAAACCGAAGGAAAAAAAGAGCCAGTCTTCAAATTTCATGAAGGAAAAAATTAGAGATGTGAAAAAGCATGAAAGAACCATAGATAGATAAGAAACAAGCTGATGTACTCCCACATCATAAATGAAAACAAATATACATGACTGAGTATTTACAGTCATCCTATATATCTACACAGATGTGCAAGATTCTAATGCAAGACCGAGTAATCAACACTGCATATGTATCTCAAGTTTAATTATTATTCCCTTTTAAAACTATTTATAGCTGACTTTTGGCTAAAAAGCTTACATTTCCTTGAATATAAAAATAAATACTGATATTTTAACCCTTTAAAATTAATGAAAGTACACTTAAGAATCAGCAAGTTCTTTTATTATAATCCATGAATATCATCACACTGTAGTAAATAATTTGCTTAAAATGGTAATAAATCTATGTTATATCTTTTAAAAATATATTAATAACTTGTTCTAAAAATAACATCAAAAAATGATGAATCTGTGTTCAAATCAAATTTAAATTAAAATTTTACGAATTTTTACTTATAGTTTGATGAAAAAGATTCAAATATATTTCAGACAATTTTTATTTCGTGGCAGATTCATGGCAGAGGAACATGGTAAGTAATTAGGGTCCTGTCACATGCATCCTCCTTTCAAAAAACAAGTCAATACCTAGAGCTTTCATCAACACCTGTGAACATCCATGGATTTCCTCATCTATCTGTAGGCAGGATCTCCCACACCTCAGGGAGTTTGCTTTCCCTGAGCCATACGGTGCCTCCTGAAGTGAGGTATGCTGCTGTTATGTTCTCTCTTCCTGAACAAATATAAACTAGAACAGGAACAAAATCTCGTTCCCAAGGAAGGCAATGACGAGACAGGAGAGGCGTTCTCCGTTCTTTGTTCCACCAAAGCAGAACAACTCTGAGAGGTGATATTGTTATTGGAAGTGTCCATACCAGAAGTGCTATGCAAAGTCAGTGCACAGGTTCAAATCCTCTCCAGCAGAGGAAGAAAATTATTCTACGGTTTCAACATCCATGCTGAACTATTTTAATTCCTAAGCAGACAAAGAAGACATTTAGGTATGCACTCAAATACACTGAAAATGGTTAGATTATGGAATTGTTATTTTAGTAATTTTATTAACTGAAATAATAATACCAATTTATCTAAAACTTAAACTAATTGAAAATACAGTGTGCACGACACGTAAGAAATGAAAGGAGTAATCCTTCAAAGCTTGATTATACCTTTCCCCATGTATTTTATTAACACCTTTTTACTGGGGGGCGCACCCCACCTTTCTTATTACTCAGCTTGTATTCATATCTCTCTGCTAGCCATTTGCCTTCCATGGTATTTAAGCAGATAGAATGTTAATTTTACAGTTTCTTTAAAATTTCCCAATTTGCATACTGCACATCCCAGTGTTACCATCCTTTTGACAGCATAGCGCTCCGCCCGCACTGCCAAAACAAATCAGTGCATTATGCAGCTAGACAGAGCAGTGATCAGATAGTCCTGATATTCACTTGCTTAAAACAAAAAGGAAAACCCAGAAGAGCAAGCCAAGTAAACAAGGAAGAGCACGCTTTATGCTCAGAGATGCTCTAGTTACTGGGCTAAGTAACTGAGACCTTGTCAGCTCTGCCTCTGCTCCCCTCCCCAGCCCTCTATTGCTCCAGAAAGCTCCACGCATTCTGGGCTGAGCAAAGCCTCGTGTGCTGCTGCTGACAGCAGCTCAGCCAAGGGGGCAGGTTTGGAACACAAACCAAATTTCTGGGGATGGAAAACCCATCTCTGACATTTATAAACATTGGTCAGTGTAATGGTATGCGATTGATGAATGGCCCTTTTGCAGTTTAATCCAATATAAGGAAACAAAGGGTGGGTTTTTTTTCAATTACATTACTTCAGTTATTCTTAAAAAGGAAACAAACAAATTCCTTGCAAAAAACCAAAACCAGCAAATGTGAGCTTAATAATTGAATGGCTTTGTTATTTGTAGAACAGGAGATAGCCCAAAATATCAAGCACCAGGAGATGCCTTTACATGAATTGATGCTTTTTCTCCTTTGGGCACAGCTTTGCCAGCCATACAGAAGGCAATTTCCATTGCTTGCTTGTGATTAAACATGAGGGTTTATTACATTTTATCACAAGTATATGCAATAATGACACACATGACTGAGATCCTAAAACCAGTATGTATTAAATTTACAAACCATGCGTAGAAAGTATTTATTGAATTACAGCAGATTATTTGCTTGAAATACATTTGTCAAGCATTTTGTTTTAACTTAAGTCATATGAGATGGTTATTGAGCCACCGGAAGATACATTTTACCAAGACCTGGATTAATTCAAAATTCTGTTCTATCTCCGCTGAGACAGAATCATCTCAAGTGGAGTTGTTATACAAAATACGTACACTAGATAGAAGTTTTTTCCTCCACCCTGCCTTTATTCCTTTTTTTAAGAGAGCAAGTCACTTTAGGCATCAGAAAAACATGCCAGCTTTCAGACTGAAAAATGAAAGATTGCTAAAGATATTAAGATTTGAAAATTTATTCAAACTTAACTACAGGCTTTGTTATATGCCTCACCTATAAATATTTATCAGAAAAAAATATAAAAGGGAATTATTTACTAATCTGATTCTCCACTTTATATTTTGGTAGAGTGACTTTGACAGATAACTTTGAAGTCTAGGTCTCTTCATGTAAAGATTCTTTCTCCAGTCTTTGCGTGTTCAAACAAAACAGTCTGCATCCCTTAACAATGGGCTGGTCTTGACATCAGACACCCACTGCAGGTTAGGGGTTGCAGAGGGAAGTGTTTGAGCCCAAATAAAGTTGCCTATAATTGTAGCCACTGATAAGCAGCTCTAAAATAAGCACTCAGAGAAACTTTGGTCAGGGACCCATGACCTGAACTATAAACAACCGCAAAAATACCAAGGAAGCTCTTTACTTCCATACTGATAGATGACTCTTGCTTTGACACAGAAAAAAAAAAATGAGCTGCCCTTTCTGTGGTGACTAAAACACCAGATGCCCATCTTTATCTTCCATCCATATTCACTCAAAATGCAGTTGTCTAAATATAATAAATAGGTTTCTGCCTTTCAGCAAATGAAAACATTTTACTTTGGAGATCTCATAAGAGGTTTAAGCCACAAGCCAATATTCCTCAGAAAGACAAAATCTAATTTAGCCAAATATTTATGTTTCATTTTTTGGAGGACAGTGAGTTATGAACTAATCAAATGTGTTTAAAGATGTTTAATAATTAGAACTGCCAAATAGATATTAATAATTTATTGGTGGAGAACAGAAAGTAATTGAGAGTGAAAAATTACTAACAAAGTTTTTCCACATAATCTTAGAATATATACTGATCTGTAAATTGCAAATCAAAATATATAATACAACAAAAATGGAAGCTGAAACATATTTGCATTATTATGACACACTAGTTCTGGAAAATGCACAGCACCCATGGGCGATGGTTTTTAAAAATCAAGTTTACCACTCTGGGCTCCTTATGACTGGAATTCTGAAAGATGTTCAGGAATGGAGTCCAGATGCTTACAAGTATCTAGGTCCTGAAATCCAAAGATAGATGGGCTCCTGACTTCCATCTCAGATCTTCATCTAACATCCTATAGATTTGCACACTGTGCAGAGCACTGGGTAAAAATGACACTTTCAAAGCCGTTCCAGAAATGGAAAAATTTTTACTGGAAACATGAAACCAAGTTAAATACCATATTCCATTTGCTCATTTTGCCAGTGGCACAAAATCAGCGTGCACATTCAATGCAGACAAACTGCTATTCAGTGACACTTCACGGAATCACGAGTCAGCAGCCCCAGCAGGAACATCTGCCACCATTTTAGGCAGATTCATGGTACCTGCATTCCCAGGCTACAAAGCTAGCTCTCCTTCCCTGAAGGAAGTCTGAACTCTAGTCGTGCTATGAGGAACAAGTGTGGGAGTGGAAGTTCACTGCAGCTCTCCCATCCCTTCCACAGAAAGATAAATTTGGTCTAGCCTGTGGAGAATGTAAAAGTTGGCTGCAGCTTAGAAATTACAGAAACAACCACAGTCACATCGAGGAGTGCTCATACAGTCCTGGGGAATGAGGGGGATGGTGGCGGAAACTGCTGAATAACACTGCCTGATTGTATAATACTGACAGAGTATTCCTCAGACCTGTTTAATGAGAATCTTCTCTCGCCAGAAGAAAATTAGTGTGCATGTGAATGACAGAGCGCAACACACGGGCAGACTAAAGAAAAATCCAACTTTAGGAAACAAGAATAGAGAACAGTTCAAAGTGAAACAAGAAATCTTAAAGGCATAGTTAGGACCTTTAAACAGCAATGTAAAACCAGAGACATTTAACTGGATTCAGTCACAATTTATGTTGTACTTAGTTTACATCTACCTAATAATACGTATATTAAATAATACAATTATTACATACTGGATTTAAATATTTTCAACACAAAAACCTTGAAATTGTTTTTTGACTTTTTTTTCCTGTTACAGAGAGATGAACCATCATAACAAATTCATTACTTCAATAAATAAACAGTAAGAACATGTACAAATCCTGCTGAACTTTTCAACACCCAGCAGTATATCACTGGATTTAATATTCTGTTCCAAATATCAAAACCACATTTAATTTAGCAAAAACAATATTTCATATAATACTGACAGAATGCATGCAATTAAAAGTCTGTTTGGTCATGTGGGCACCTCATGCTTAGGTTACTCATCTCTCACTTTTCCCACACATTTAACGTCTTCTGCTTAATAAGCCATTGGATTTCAGACATTTTCAAATCTGACCCTTTTTAAACGCTCTGATAGATTGCCTACCATCTGGCAGTGCTTACTCTTGGTACCACACTCCCTTTGCATTACAAAACTGTGCTTCTGATAATTATATCTTTAATGTGGTAGATGTATGCAAGACTTGAATTCCCATGCTGGCAATATACAAGCTGAAGGGACAATTTCGGCAAAGTGCCTGTTTAACAGAGTATGGTAACAGTATGGGCAACTGCATCACACTGAAATTCTCAACAGAAAGCTGCTAACCTGTCCAAGTCAAATGGAAAATATACATTAAGGGGTTTTTTTTAATTACTACAAGGCATTTTACAAACTGCAAGTGGCTATTTAGAATACCTAAACTAACTTCTCCCTGCTAGTTTGCACATACAGCTCAGTATCTTCTAGCTAACAGACTAAGAACGGAAAACTACACAGAATTAACAGATTAAAAAAAAAAAAAAAAGCATTATTTCCATTTATTTAAAGGAATAGAAAGAGATGTAGGAGACAAAAGAGACAAAGACAGAATGAGGGGGAAAAAGAAGTTGTTTCCAAAAAAAATACTCTTTCAGAGACAACATCCATGTGCTGCTAGGAACTTTTGAACGCAAGTTGCCTATAGCATGATTTCACTAATTGAAAATTAAAAAATAAGAAAATAAGAAATTCTATAAATAGAAGAAAAAGCAAGATTCAGTACTTAGGCTGTCATCTAGATAAGAATTTCCATGAGCACTGGACACACTGCTCTGAAAAACAGCTCTTAAGAACACTTGGTAAAGGGGGTATATGAGAAAGGTACCTAATTAATGACTGGAATTTGAGGTATATGCTTGATTTATTTTGCTTCCTTTGTTTTGTTTCCGAGTTTCAATCTATCAGACTAATCCCAAGCTGGAAAAGCAATTCTTTTTGTTACCACAGCACTCGTCTGGCACAAAAGACAAGGTGAATCAGAGTTACAGACAAGCTTGGCTCTTACCTTCACTGAAAAATCAAGTGCTAACAAGCTCATATGCAGCTACCCCAAGGATCCTGCAGCCCTAGATGTGCTTGAGGAACCCAGAAGCTTGCAAGTGTCTACTGCCAGGCAGTAATAAGATGTTTAGGGAGTAGTAGCACCTGCTACAGGTTTCACAGCAATTTCTCTGCCAGACGTAAATAATAAGCCCTCCTGGAATGAACTAGACAGAAATCATTCAAGAGCCTGATGGAAAACCTCTCACTAGCCATGTGAAATCCTGACTGCATCTCCATGGGTTTGCAGCCATGCTTTTATTCCATCTCCTGGGTAGAACTGGATAAATCTTACTCTATGTATCTTATGAAAGTTCTGTGTATTTTCCACAGCTTTTCTCTAGAAAAAGATAGACCAATTACTTGTTATTGATATATATCATGATGTATTACTCTAAATTTACTGCAATCTGCATATTTGCATTAAGGCCAGATCATTTCATCCCCACACTGTCTATTGCTGCAGTCATGCCACGAAGAGAGGTGCTTCTTGGAGGATCTGATAAATTACTGTAAGATGCAATGGAAACAGCTAAGGAAACATCAATATTTCCACACCTGAGTCTGCTGACATAAGAGGACAAAAAAACTCTAGGCAACCAGAGTACAACATGCATAGAATTGGAAGTTTTGATTCTGTGATGGCACAATTCATTCCTGTGGGGCTCTTTATATACTGGAGGTTTACTGCAAATATAAGATTGGGTGATTTTCAGACAAAATTGGATGAAAAAGATAATCACATAAACCCCTCCACAGTAGTAAAAACTGTTTTTATGTATATTACTTATTTTCAAGTCATTTTAAAAACAAACTCACTCAAAAACAAACAAACAAAACAAAAACAGAACCAACATAATTTTGACTGTGAGCATAAAGTAACCTCTGCTTTTTCAGCTAAAAATAAAATATCTTAATATGACTTTTTCATAAATATGGCATTTTTAGAGATAGAAACTTAAGAGCAGTAGAACACTAAATTCCAATACTGTATCAAAATATTTATTAAATGGCATGCTTAATTCAATAATAGATACATATAAACAACACTGAAGATAATCAAATAAAAACAAAATCCTATTCTTAGCTATATAATGTAACTTAAGTTTTGGGTACTTCACTGGTAAAAAGGAAAATGGCTTTGGGGTTGGTTTTGGGTTTTTTAAAATATGTAATAGAAACAGTATGCAGCTCTTCTGTAATTAAATGAACATTTTCTGAACATAAGTTTATTCCATGCTTATTCCAGCTGCATAGCACTACAAGGCAATAAGATTATTGAAAAATACCATGCAGCTTGCCCAAATCTGACTATCATCAGATTAAAAGATATTAGCAGAGATTTTATAGAAGCTAAATGACAGTGTCCTTGAGGTAGTACTGACATTGACTCCAGCTGATACAGTTTTTGGTCATTAACATACCTTACTATGTGTCTAGAACAAGCTCTCCAATAATTAGAGCTGAATACACTATGATTTTTAAAATTAAATCATGCCTCTGGGAAAGAATCAGGAAATAGACAGCTAAAGGACTTTCAAGCAATTAACAAGAACTGTACTGTCAGGTTAAAAATTAAGCGTTGCAAAGTAGGTTAAAAGTTTCCTCTCTCAAAAAAATGTATATTGACATAGAAAACAGTTCTCAGGCATGCTGTTGAGTGAAAGCAAAGGTGAGAGTGGATAGTTCTTATTTATTATCAAATTAAGTAAATTTCTTTTCAATTTCTCATAATTTACAATCCTCTTTAAAAATAGTTTTTTGCCTTCTTATAGCTTCAAATTGAATCTCTCAAAAAAGCTGACAAAGTTTAATTAAATATTACAGATCTTAGGTAGGCAGAAATGCAGAAGTAAAGACTGATACTTTTTAGGTGATGTCTGAATTCATACATCTCTATTTCTACTACTCCAGGCTGAACAATTGGAAACTGAGCCACTCAAATTTTGACTTCATTATATAAACTCCCTGCTAGACATACAAGAAAACCTAAAGCAACTTATCAAATCCCATGCATCTTCCAATTAGCTTCTGTAGTCACTAAACACCCAGTTGAATCATAAATCTAGACCTTTATGTATTACTTGATGCTTTTACACAGTTTTCCAATCCACAGTTCCCTTCATATACCCAAGTCTAAGAAACCTAAGATGAACAAAAAACTTTTACTGACTCAATTACAAGCATCACTTATTTTGATGTGATAAATAAATGAAGTCAGAGAACACATTTAAAAATGTGTAGACATGCTAAAACAACCAATTGGAATACCAGAATCAGTATATTTTCACCACGGGCCCAGGCATGATGATCTTATGAGACCTAATTTTTCTTATGTGTATACAGAGATATAGATATTTCATATTTCTCAAGCACTTATTTCTCACTGCAGTCAAAACAAAAAGATCAGAAAACTGCAGAGGAAGTCCCATGCAATTGACTGTCCTGGGTTAAATTTTAAAGACTCATGTATAATGTCCCCAAAATATCATCTTTGACTTCTATGTTACAGAATTACTCACAGGAATTCTGTAACATTTGGTGTTTATTTTATTTTGTTGTGGTTTCTTTCTAAACTTATCTCAAAATCATGATGAACATACTTGCCTTTACACTGATTGTGCAGAAAGTGGATATTGTAAAAGTAAGCATCTTGTAGAAAAAAATGTACTTTTGTACTTGTTCATAGGTGCTCCCAGTGATCTTCAAAATCTCCCAAGTTAAATAAGAAGTAATTCAGAGAACAGAGGAATTATTTGATTTATACTTGTTCAGCTCTTTCTCTCCCCTAAACTTTATTCAGTGTTCAAGTAAGAAACATGACAAGAGTATGAAAGAAAATGCAGTGAATAGACTGCTATTCCAGAACTAGAATGAACATAATGAAAACTGGCAATTGTTCAACATATAAGCGAGCTCAAACTATGCATTAGTATTCTACATATCCAGAGACAGAAGGATGTCTTATTAATAAAATGAATCACTTTTCTTGAAAAACGGCTTCCCACATGCCCTAGAGGTCTGGAAGACGAGTGGCTGCTGCACCAGCCCTGGGTGGACTCCAGTGCCTTGCTTTAGTAGGTCCTGAAGAAAATCTCAAAGCAGACAAGAGTACACGGCCCTCGTGAGTCCAAAAGCACAAAATGCCCGTCTTTATCCCTATTTTCTCTCACGCATCCCTGCTTACAAGTGGTACAAAGGGAAAAGTCAGTAGTTAGCTTTAGTCAACTAGATTTCATAACAAATGAATCTGTGATAACCCATGATGAGACACTATTCAATATGAAAAACAAGAGGGACTGGAGATAAAAAAACAACCTAATGCATTTCTGTATTTCACATCAGAACATTTCCAGTAGAATATTATGTTGCTTATTTTTGGTCCTGCCTCCTAAACATCTGATTCAGATATTTGTTGGTGCAATTTCACTCCATTACTTTGATGTAATTTCCTTCCTCTCTGTAACATCCGTTTATGCATTTGAGGACCATTACTGTATTTCTCTTCAGGCTGCCTTTATGAGAGTTGCATTTTACCTGGGGAACTATTATGAAGCTTAATACCTAATGGTTCTTCATGTTTAGCCAAATGTAAGAACTGGACATCTAGCAATAGGACTAATTTATCTCTTCAGATTTTTTCTTTAGAAGAGCTAAAAATTATAGTCACAACAGTAGTATTTGAAAATGATATATGAAAGATAGCCCCAGCTGAATATGTGCTCCATTCATAAAAACATATATTTTTTAAAATTGTTTGCATAAGGAATGTAGTTATACAGTATATAGTTCAATTGTAATTCTATGATTAGATTTTTTTTTATTGAATTCAGAAGTGTCAATTCTGCAATAGAATCTCATGACAAATCCAGAGCAACATGAAATTACTACCTTGAGAATACAAAACTGTGGCCATTTCATATTCCTACACTGCCAGTGACATAATGTATCCATTAAAACCCATGCAAATTTATATCTGAACTGTTTAATACAGATCAATATAGACATGATTTATTTAATGTATTTAATACATTATGTATTAAATAATATGCATATAATTTTGAATACATATACCTCTATCAATTACATTTAAGTCTAATACAATATATTTTGTCTTCACTGCATATAGCATCACCTTCCAACTCTACTGCTCTATATAAACCTAAGTATGTAACAGCTCACAAAAACATAAATCTCATTAGTGTCAAGAGAGACATTAAAAACATGTGACAAAAGAGAAGCACAAGGTGCTTACCCTAAGCTTCTTAAGACACAACTTAAGATAGGTATAACATGGACTCTTAAGACTGGTCCCAAAAAGCGAGTTTTAAACCAAAGTATACCTGAATTTTGGAAAGTTGATTGTGAGCTGCACATATAACATGCACAGTCTATCATGTTAAGGTGACTGCTGGTGGTCAAAGACAGGTCCAAAAAATAGGTGAAAATTAAAAAGCATATTTATTCATAATGAAAATGTAAGTTCAAATCTTAAAAAAAAAAAAGTATAATTAAAAAAAACATGAAGCACACTAAACCATGGCAATTGTGACTTACAGTTTGGCACACACTTGAAAATTGAAGCTGTACATGTGTATGACAACATGGATGAGTTGCATAAAACTGCATAATATAACAGAATGTTTTTAACAGCAACAGAAGCAAATTCTTCTGTAACTACCCAGAAAGACACATGCAAATATTGTGTCTTTCACCTTGCTTAAAACCCGTTGAAACCTGGCATTAAATTACTTACAAGGTATTAGCAACAGGACCTTCAATGGTTTACAGAGATTTTTATCATAAACTTCAAACATTCACATGATGCCTTAAATGTGTATACAAAAACGTTTGAAACTGGAGCAGCACACAAGCTAAAACAAAATCTGGCAAACATTTACTATTCACTACATTCTAAAATTTTCTGTTCAAGTTTTAGAAATTATTCTGCTTTTACTTTACTGTTACCATTAAAATAAGGCCTTGAGTTTCTTGGATAAATGTTAAGTTACTCAGAGAGATAAAATGTCAGATTTTTGGTTTTTTGTTTTTCCCTAGTGTTTCCTATTAGTTTCTACTTTGTATTATTTACACAGGGGAAAAACACCCTCAACTCTGCCTGCACTGCACCTCTTTACCTGCTACTCTGACAGACAATGCCACATCACAGTCTTACTTCATCTTGAAGTCAGTCAAAATTTTTGTCCCCACTTTCAGACAAAGGCTGTTCCCAAACATCAAGCTGACTGTAACCATCAGAGTGTGAAGGCTACATTTACACATACACGTATTATTTCCACTCAGTCTGTCTCAGACATTGCTATTTCTGGTCAAAAGATGCCACTCTGGTAGCAATTCTGTTTTCTTTATAGATTGCTGACTACAGATGCCCTAGCCAATGTGGTAATAAACCCAAGATTTCCTTGACAGCGTGAGTTTCTTGGTGGGGAGGGAGGGAGGG